>NW_027189135.1:245303-250303 GCF_040958095.1 Procambarus clarkii
GACCTACCAGAAATATGGAAGACGGCGAATGTGGTCCCAATATACAAAAAGGGCGACAGACAAGAGGCACTGAACTACAGGCCAGTGTCCTTGACTTGTATACCATGCAAGGTGATGGAGAAGATCGTGAGAAAAAACCTGGTAACACATCTGGAGAGAAGGGACTTCGTAACAAATCGCCAACATGGATTCAGGGAGGGTAAATCTTGCCTTACAGGCTTGATAGAATTCTACGATCAGGTGACACAGATTAAGCAAGAAAGAGAGGGCTGGGCGGACTGCATTTTCTTGGATTGTCGGAAAGCCTTTGACACAGTACCGCATAAGAGGATGGTACATAAGCTGGAGAGACAGGCAGGTGTAGCTGGTAAGGTGCTCCAGTGGATAAGGGAGTATCTAAGCAATAGGAAGCAGAGAGTTACGGTGAGGGGTGAGACCTCCGATTGGCGTGAAGTCACTAGTGGAGTCCCACAGGGCTCTGTACTCGGTCCTATCTTGTTTCTGATATATGTAAATGATCTCCCGGAGGGTATCGATTCATTTCTCTCAATGTTTGCGGACGATGCTAAAATTATGAGAAGGATTAAAACAGAAGAGGACTGTTTGAGGCTTCAAGAAGACCTAGACAAGCTGAAGGAATGGTCGAACAAATGGTTGTTAGAGTTTAACCCAACCAAATGTAATGTAATGAAGATAGGTGTAGGGAGCAGGAGGCCAGATACAAGGTATCATCTGGGAGAGGAAATTCTTCAGGAGTCAGAGAAGGAAAAAGACTTGGGGGTTGATATCACGCCAGACCTGTCTCCTGCAGCACATATCAAGCGGATAACATCAGCGGCATATGCCAGGCTGGCCAACATACGAACGGCATTCAGAAACATGTGTAAAGAATCATTCAGAACTTTGTATACCACATATGTCAGGCCAATCCTGGAGTATGCAGCCCCAGCATGGAGTCCATATCTAGTCAAAGATAAGACTAAA
Organism: Procambarus clarkii; assembly: GCF_040958095.1. Lineage (NCBI taxonomy): Eukaryota > Metazoa > Arthropoda > Malacostraca > Decapoda > Cambaridae > Procambarus > Procambarus clarkii. The sequence goes on from NW_027189135.1 coordinate 246,288, forward strand.
CTGGAAAAGGTTCAAAGGTTTGCCACCAGACTAGTACCCGAGCTGAGAGGTATGAGCTACGAGGAGAGACTACGGGAATTAAACCTCACTTCGCTGGAAGACAGAAGAGTTAGGGGGGACATGATCACCACATTCAAGATTCTGAAGGGGATTGATAGGGTAGATAAAGACAGTCTATTTAACACAAGGGGAACACGCACAAGGGGACACAGGTGGAAACTGAGTGCCCAAATGAGCCACAGAGATATTAGAAAGAACTTTTTTAGTGTCAGAGTGGTTGACAAATGGAATGCATTAGGAAGTGATGTGGTGGAGGCTGACTCCATACACAGTTTCAAGTGTAGATATGACAGAGCCCGATAGGCTCATGAATCTGTACACCTGTTGATTGACGGTTGAGAGGCGGGACCAAAGAGCCAGAGCTCAACCCCCGCAAACACAACTAGGTGAGTACAACTAGGTGAGTACACATACAAGCCACACCCAACAGCTACACACACTAGCTACACCCACTAGCTACACCCAACAGCTAGCTACAAAACACAACAGCCACACACACACACACACACAAGCCACACCCAACAGCTACACACACTAGCTACACCCACTAGCTACACCCAACAGCTAGCTACATACACTAGCTAAACACAACAGCCACACACACACACACACACAAGCCACACCCAACAGCTACACACACTAGCTACACCCACTAGCTACACCCAACAGCTAGCTACATACACTAGCTAAACACAACAGCCACACACACACACACACACAAGCCACACCCAACAGCTACACACACTAGCTACACCCACTAGCTACACCCAACAGCTAGCTACATACACTAGCTAAACACAACAGCCACACACACACACACTCGTGTCTTTGAGACAGGAGTTCATCAAAATTTTCACTGATTATAAGAGTCTGATCCTTCATACTGTATTATGACACGAAATAAATTTTATGGTTACTGCAAGATTGGGAGGAGGGAACCATCTTCTTCCGGTGGGGTTTACCAATCCCCCATTTTAATTAATGAATCTGTAACCAAATTTAATTCCTTTTGGGATTGCGTGAAAGATTCCGATGGTGATTTATTTCTACGTTGTTTTTCGTGTAGCTTTTGAGTCTATTATACTTTTAGTAACAGTACCTAACCAACCCTTCAATATTGAAATTGTTTCCAGTTTCCAATGGGATATTTATTATTATGAAAACACATTGATTTTTATAATTTATATTAAAAACAACATTTTTCGTTGATCTTATATATTAAGCCTGATTTAGGACTTATTGCATATATTTTGAGTTTGAAGTACTAATTTTTATACCAAAAATATTACAATTAGTGAAAATAGGTTAAGTGATGGGACATACCAATAGACTATGTCTCTTCTTTCAAATACCTTGGAGTCTCTGTCCCTTGTACCTCAACTGCAATCAATAAGTTACATCAACAATGTAGAGACAGACTCAAGGCTCTCAGAACTGTAGTGGGGTACAGCCCGAAATATGGTGTTAATATTAGAATAGTAAGAATGATGTATTTAGCGTATAAAGGTCTCTGATAGACTATCATGTACTGCAGAATGGCAAAAGTATTGATAGACTGGGAAAAATACAAAATGAAGCGTCCTATACAAAGTTCTCAACATGCGGAAAGAATTAAACGAGATAGAATATATGAAATTAATCTTATGATGGGACTTATCAAATAGGTCCCTTAAAAGTGTTATTAGACGAGAACTCCTGGATGAACTTGAAGAAAGTAAAACAGTGTAAAACTGGACAGTGTTTCTGTTTATGTCTAGAATGGGAACCCCTGTAAGAGAACCTCTTGAAACACTTGTCACATTCAAAAGGCTTCTCCCCTGTATGGAGTCGACGGTGTTCTGTTAAGGCTTCTTTTCGCTTATATACTTTTTGGCAAATATCACATATGAATCTGTGTTCGTCATCATCAACCTCATTTCCATCTGCTCTCATTGCATGACCATTGTTAAGAGCAGAGTAGTAGGCTAAACCGGGGGGTGCCAACTTCAGGGACTTAGCCTGAGTGTTGGATGGAGCTGACTGTACAGAGGTTAGTTTTGGCGATGCTGATGGTTTAGATTTAAGGGAGAGATCGATCGGTTGTACATCATCAACCTCATTTCCATCTGCTGTCATTGCATGATCATTGTTAAGAGGAGGGTAGTAGGCTAAACCGGGGGGTGCCAACTTCAGGAACTGGTAAAACGACGAGTCAATGCTTACAACCTTGGGATTAGCCTGAGTGTTGGATGGAGCTGACTGACCCTCACAATAGTCACTGAAACGTGGAGAACGAACCTTCTTTCCATTACTAGTGGTCTGGGCAGAATCTGCATCTCTTTCATCATCCCTACTCCCCAAAATGTTATTTTTGTGATGTTGTTGCTGTATTTTTTGTTGTTGTTGATGGGATTGTTCATCTAACCACTCAAGAGTGTGTTGATGTGGGCATCGCCAGGAGACGAGAGCCTCCCCCCCCCACAGTGCCACATTCACACACTTTTTGTCCCTTCGTCTCGCCCATTGCCCCATCGTCCATGCCTTCATGGCATCCACCAGCGACATCTTTGATGTGCCCTTGAGTATGTTGGGACTGAGAAATGTTATGTTGAGATGGTTGCTGTTGTCCATTGTCATTGCCCCGGGGCACAAACCCAGCCTCTAGACAACTGCCTGAGTGACAGTTTCTTTGTGGTGTGATTTTATTGTCTGGGTTGGAAGAGGACTGTGTGTCAGGTCCAACATGCGCCATGTTCAGATGATTGATGAGCCGCTTAGTACTGGGGTCCTGAAATTTGTTTAGGTTGTTACAATCAGACCATTATTAAATTAGTCTATAAACATCCAAACTATAAAAAAAAAAACTATGATCATTGAGAAACAATATTCATTGCTGGTAAATTTTACATTGTAATTTTTACATCCCTAGGCATTCCATAAAATTCAATTTTAGACAATTATTCATCAAAAAAATTACAAAAATTACACACACACACACAAAAAAAAAAAAAAAAAAAAACAAATTAATACTATAACCCTTAAGAAGGAACGACGAGAATACGACTTCACTCACTATACTGAATGGATTTCTTCAAGGATTTAAACACATGTTGTCACTGGGCGTGAACTACGAGGTAGACTGAGGGAGTAAGGAGCTATCACATCCTTTTTATTCATTGAGGACAATCTAGTGGCCAGCGACGAAGAGCTCAGGTCTCGAAGCTCCGGCGAGTATTATGTTATCCGATACTGTATATAATATTTGGCCCAATGGACTTCAGGGAGCCATTGAGTTAACACACCATAACGCCAACACCAATATTTATGTGAAATGTCATTACTTACTTGATCAATGAGAGGGACCCCTCGTCAGAGGATTCCGAGGAGGAATCTTCAGATGAATCTTCAGATGAATCTTCAGATGATTCTTCAGATGATTCTTCAGATGAATCTTCAGATGAATCTTCAGATGAATCTTCATCGTCTCGGTTCACCATTCCAAACCTACTTCTGATGGCATTTTTCTTTCTTTTCTTGAAGGGTGGGTTAAGATCATTATCATCTGATAATGTCTTTTTGATGTTGGTGTTTTTTTTGGGGGGGGAAAGGTCTGGGGTAGAGTGAGTTAAGGGAAACTCATTTGGGTCGATTTTGTTCAGAGTGAACAATGACATGCTAATTTTGGGAAGGGAACTATCCATACGGATACCATTCCATATGTTTAATATGTGAAGGGGATCGAGGTCTTTGCCACATATGACAAGCATGTATTCACCTTGTACAATGGAGGACATTTACTCATTAAAACCTTTGGAGTTAGTTGAATTAAAAAAGGGAATGGGACTGGACTCAGCATAAAGACGTACACCCAGACAGGCACCGGCTCTATCAACGAGACGAATTGAGTCTTGTCTGATCTCTCTGTTGGTGTGAAGCTCTTTATATAAAAATGGTCCAAGTTGTTATTTGGGCAACCT
>NW_027189135.1:255303-303642 GCF_040958095.1 Procambarus clarkii
CATATTATTCTTGCAATTTATTTTTGCATTTTTTTTATACAAAATTTACATTTTAAAAGATTACCTCTATTTTTAGATTGATGACTTGAAGACTACAGTGCCATCCACAGCAAATCATGGTCTTAAAATATCTCCTAGCAATGACGAGACCAATTTTCACAGAAATCAAATTTTTGCTAAGCAGTAGTCACAGGTAAATATATATTATATATATAATATTATATATATAAAATTTACTACTTCATTGCTCAAAGCACCTTTAGACATTCTGAGAGTTGTGCTATTTTATTAATTAATTAATTAGGCTATATTTTAATGTTTTGTAATGTTTTCATTACTTTTTTTGTTTTGAAATATAAATTGTTGAGTTTTGAAACATTTTGACATTAACTATACCTGAATATTTATAAACAAAAAAATACCAGAACTATGTCCTTGACAATTGCACTAAGAAGTCTTTGCCAAAATCAGGTGCTCAGTGCAGTAGTTAAAAACTTAAAAGTTGTACCACCTCTGGTGCAAGATTAGGGACCCATAGCCTCAGAGAAGAAAATAGAGAGTACTCAGAGAAGGCCTTGAATAATAGGCAGGCTGTTTGTCTGTGTTTCGACGGTAAGCTTGCTGACACCAAATGTAGTTACCTAAGTGTAGTTACAGGATTAGAGCTACGCTCGTGGTGTCCCGTCTACCCAGCACTCTTTGTCACATAATGCTTTGAAACTACTGACGGTCTTGGCCGCCACCACCTTCTCACTTAACTTGTTCCAACCGTGTACCACTCTGTATGCGAAAGGAAATTTTTTTATATTTCTTTGGCATCTTTGTTTAGTTAGTTTAAATCTATGACCTTTTGTTCTTGAAGTTCCAGGTCTCGGGAAATCTTCCCTATTGATTTTATCAATTCCTGTTACTATTTTGTACATAGTGATTTTATCACCTCTTTTTGTTGTCTTCTAGTTTTGGCATATTTAATGCCTCTGACCTCTCCACATAGCTCTTGCCCTTTAGTTCTGGGAGCCACTTAGTAGCATGTCTTTGCACCTTTTCCAGTTTGTTGATGTGCTTCTTAAGATATGGGCACCACACAACCGCTGCATATTCTAGCCTTGGCCGAGCAAAACTCGTGAACAATTTCTTTAGTATTTCGCCATCCATGTATTTAAACAAAATTCTGAAGTTAGAAAGCGTGGCATAGGCTCCTCACACAACGTTCTTTATGTGGGCCTCAAGTGATAGTTTTCTATCTAGAATCAACCCTAGACCTCTTTCTTTTATCAGAATTATATAAAGATTTCTCACATAATTTGTAGGTTGTGTGGGATCTATGTTCTATTCCACATTCCATAACATGGCATTTATTCACATTAAATTTCATTTGCCAAGTGGTGCTCCATATACTTATTTTGTCCAGGTCTTCTTGAAGGGCATGACAATCATCTAAATTTCTTATCCATCCCATTATCTTAGCATCATCAGCAAACATGTTTATATAATTCTGTATTCCAACTGGTAGATCATTTATGTAGACAATGAACATTTCTGGTGCATGTACTGTGGTACTCCACTTGTGACACTTCTCCAGTCCGATTGCCTCTGATTACTGCCCTCATTTTTCTATCAGTCAGAAAATTTTTCATCCATGTTAGAAGCTTACCTGTCACCCATCCAAAATTTTCTAGTTTCCAGAACAACCTCTTATGTGGAACTCTGTCGAAAGCCTTTTTTATGTCTAGATAGATGCAGTCGACCCAACTACCTTTTTCCTTTAAAATCTCTGTGGCTCAATCATAGAAACTGAGTAAATTCGATACACAGGATCTTCCAGATCGAAAACAATACTGTCTGTGTGATATTATATAATTTCTCTCAAGGTGTTCTACCCATTTAGTTTTTATTATTTTTTTTTTGTTTTCAATCCTTTCACTGTTACACTTGTCAATGATTCAGGTCTATAACTGAGAGAGGTGGGGTCTTCCCTGTTGCCACTTTTGTAGATTGGAACTATGTTAGCCTTTTTCCACATGTTTGCTATGACTCCTGTACACAGGGATGCCTGAAAGATCAGGTGAAGTGGAAGGCTGAGCTCAGATGCACATTCTCTCAGAACCCATGGTGAAACTCCCTCTGGACCAACTGCTTTGTTCTTACTTAGCTACTTTAGCATATTTTCCACTTCATCTCTAGACACCTCTATACGCTCTATGATGTTCTCAGAAATTCTTATTGTGTCTGGTTCTCTTAAGATTTCATTTTGTATAAACACACTTTGGAACTTTTGGTTTAATGTTTCAGACATTGCATTATCATTTTCTGTGAATCTGTTTCCTATTTTCAACCTCTGGATATTATCCTTTACCTGCAATTTGTTGTTTATGAATTTGTAGAATAGGCCCAGTTCTGTTTTACATTTATCCATTATCCCTTTTTAAAAATTTCTTTCTGCCTCTTCCCTTACTGCTGTATAGTTGTTTCTCGCATCTTTGTATCGCTGGTATGATTGGGGGTTTGGCTTCTTTCTATTTTGATACCTGCTTGATGGGGTTCTGCTCTTCTACCCCCCAAGCCCGGCCCGAGGCCAGGCTCGACTTGTGAGAGTTTGGTCCACCAGGCTGTTGCTTGGAGCGGCCCGCAGGGCCACATACCCACAACATCCCGGCTGATCCGGAACTTCTCTTAGAAAACAGTCCAGTTTTCTCCTGAAGATGTCCACGGTTGTTCCGGCAGGAACAACCGTGCAACCGTGCTCTGAAGGGGAAAGTGAATACTGAGCAGTACTCGAGACAGGACAACATAAGTGACTTGAAGAGTACAACCATTGTGATGGGATCCCTGGATTTGAAAGTTCTCATAATCCATCCGATCATTTTTCTGGCCGACGCAATATTTGCTTGGTTATGCTCCCAAACGTTAGATCGTCGGACATCATTATTCCCAAATCCTTGACATGCTGTTTTTCTACTATGGGAAGATTCGATTGTGTTTTGCACCCTGTATTATGTTTCAGATCCTCATTTTTGCCGTACCTGAGTACCTGAAATTTATCACTGTTAAACATCATGTTATTTTCTGCTGCCCAATCGAAAACTTTGTTGACATCTGCTTGTAGTTTTTCAATGTCTTTCATTCCATTTTTGTGTCTTTTGGTCTGTGGCCCTCTCTCAATTTCTGTTGAACCAATCCTGTTTTCTGGCCCTGCATCTCTGTTTTGGTATGAATGTTTGTGTGCCTTCATTGTATATTTTGCAAAATTTGGCATACATTTAATTTACTTCCCTGTCTAGCAACAAGTCTGCCTAATTACTTATTAAAAAAAATTGAAGTTCCCCATAGTGACCTCTCTCTCTTGAAATCAAGTTTATCAACTGTTTCAATGTCCCCATTTTCTGTGTGTGTGTGTTTGGAGGCTAAGCTTGCTGATACCATGTGTGTGTGTGTGTTTGGAGGCTAAGCTTGCTGATACCATGTGTGTGTGTGTGTGTGTGTTTGGAGGCTAAGCTTGCTGATACCATGTGTGTGTGTGTGTTTGGAGGCTAAGCTTGCTGATACCATGTGTGTGTGTGTGTTTAGAGGCTAAGCTTGATGATACCATGTGTGTATTTGGAGGCTAAGTTTGCTGATACCATATGTGTGTGTGTGTTTGGAGGCTAAGCTTGCTGATACCATGTGTGTGTGTGTGTTTAGAGGCTAAGCTTGATGATACCATGTGTGTATTTGGAGGCTAAGCTTGCTGATACCATGTGTGTGTGTGTTTGGAGGCTAAGCTTGCTGATACCATGTATGTGTGTGTGTTTAGAGGCTAAGCTTGCTGATACCATGTGTGTGTGTGTGTTTAGAGGCTAAGCTTGATGATACCATGTGTGTATTTGGAGGCTAAGCTTGCTGATACCATGTGTGTGTGTGTTTGGAGGCTAAGCTTGCTGATACCATGTATGTGTGTGTGTGTGTGTGTGTGTTTGGAGGCTAAGCTTGCTGATACCATGTATGTGTGTGTGTGTGTGTGTGTGTTTGGAGGCTAAGCTTGCTGATACCGCTTATGTGTGTGTGTGTGTGTTTAGAGGCTAAGCTTGATGATACCATGTGTGTATTTGGAGGCTAAGCTTGCTGATACCATGTGTGTGTGTGTGTGTTTGGAGGCTAAGTTTGCTGATACCATGTGTGTGTGTGTGTTTAGAGGCTAAGCTTGATGATACCATGTGTGTATTTGGAGGCTAAGTTTGCTGATACCATGTGTGTGTGTGTGTTTGGAGGCTAAGTTTGCTAACACCGTGTGTGTACTCACCTGTTTAAATAATAATAGGGGTGTGTACCACCTCTGGTGCAATTGTAGGGACCCACAGCCTTGAAGAAAATAGAGTATTCAGAGAAGACCTTGTGGATTCTCACTGAACACTAATCTTTTCTTCTCCTATCACCCTTCTTATTTTGTTTTATGCTGTATTCTATTATATATCATATAAATACATAGCCAAATGGCAATATTTATTATGTCTATACAAAAAGAAGACATCCACTTTATTTTTTTTCTCTCCTTTGTTTCTATGTGGATTTTGTTGTGACTAATGATTCTCCTCCTTCCCATCAACAGGTCTTCCTCACTGGGCTTGCTCGGCTTTTGTGTTACTGTGAGGGTGCCATCATCGTTTACCCTTCAAGACTGACTCATGCTGGCATTGCATTTGTGGACTTCCCTTCACAGTAAACAGTCCTCCATATGGTGATTGTCCAGGGCAAGCAGGGTGTGACTGCCATCTTGGAGAAGCAGGGTCTTTTAATATGAAGAATCTTCCGTCTTCTCTACTTACGCCAGCTTGTGCCGGCCTTGCATTCTTGTTACTTCATGGCCCTTGGGCCTTTTTTATTTATTTTACATAATAAATTTTTTTATTAATACCCGTGTTTCACAAGAGATCCTTAACATTTTAAGCACCAATTGTATTGACTAATGTACGTCTTGTAACCTTTAAGACATAAATAGACAAGACATAGATAAATGAGTGAATAATACTGAGTGACTAGGTTAGGGCGAGGAACATAGTACAGTGTCTGGCTTTGGAAGAATGCCTTCTGTTTTAGAAACCTTATTGCCATGATCATAATCGTATGGGTTAAAAAGCATTTGTTGTCACTCCTACACAGTGGCTTGTTGAGCTTGAAACCTTTGCTCCTTGTTCGTGTTGCATCTGACCTTTTGAAGAAATTGTATGAATCAATATCCTCCAAATTGTTCAGTATTTTAAAGGTTTCGCTCTATTACTCTCATTTGCATATATCTAAGCATATAGATTAGATATAGATTTAGATTAGATTTTTTAGTCAGGTAAAGGTACATACATTGCAGATGAGTTACAAAGGGAAAGACAATGACTAGAGTTCACTAGCTCTATTGGAAGAGAAACGTCTGCAAGACAAGTGTGGGCAAAAATTAAGGTAGCTAAGGGGAGCAGAGCCCGGCCTGCGGCTCACAACGACCCCCAGGGTAAGGCTGAAGAACTAATTCACAAGTGGAGTGATGCAGCATCATCCTCCTCCCTCCCTGCAGAAGTAAGCAGGGAACAGCTCCTCCGACATAATGACAGAAGGATTAGGATAAAAAGAGCACAATCTAGTGATGACGAGTATGGGGAACCAATTACAGCCAAGGAAGTAAAGGGGGCTATGAAAAGGGTAAAAGTACAGCACCTGGTGAAGATGGCGTCACCTACGACATACTCAATGCACTGTGTGAAGTGTCTGGCAATCCACTACTCCACCTGTTTAACAAGTCATTCCTATGTGGAGTGTTGCCCACACAATGGAAACATGCAATAATGGTCCAAATACCGAAACCCAATGACCCTGGCAATTATAGACCTATCAGTCTCATGTAATGCACTTGGAAGATGCTTGAAAGGATCATCCTAAACCGACTATTGCACAAAATAGGCAGGTTAGGGGAGGGGTCAATGGATTTGTTAAAGGACGGAGGACAGCAAACTATAGTTAATTACCTTGCTAATGATACAGCTAAGTACTCCCAATAAACTCGCACCTCGGGGCAAAATTTTAAAATTTAAAATACAATACCTAAAGCCACTAATACGCATAGCGTTTCGGGCAAGTATATACGAAGTAAAACCCAAACAAAGAACTGACTCCGTAGGACCCATAAAAGATGAGACTAACAATTTTAAGTTGTATCATAAAAGGGCGGCAAACACTCTCAATGAATACCTAACATCAGTGTTCACACTAGAAAGCGTGAATGACATCCCATCACCAACACAAATGTTTGTCGGAGGTAAGGAGAATGAATTAAGAGAAATACCAATTACACGTGACACGATCAGGAAGAGCATTGACAAACTAAAAGACTCAGAAGCCCAAAGTGTAAATGGATTTAAGTCCCAAGTCGTAAAGGAACTGGCAAATTAATTGGGTGGTTGTAGGTAGGAGCTGCCTCGTATGGGCCGGTGGGCCTTCTGCAGTTGCCTTTGTTCTTGTGTTCTTGTGTTCTTATGTTGAGTAGCAACTTTTGCAAATTTGCAGATGATACAAAAATAGGTAGGGAAATTAACACGGAAGAAGACTCACTATCACTTCAAGTTGATCTAAATAGGGTTTTGAAATGGTCAAAAGATTGACAGATGCAGTTTAATGCTGATAAATGTAAAGTTTTGAGACTAGGTAATGATGATAGTTACAAGATACGAGCTAGATGGTGTTGAGATTGCGAAGTCGGATTGTGAAAGGGATCTGGGAGTTATGATTAGTAAGAATTTAAAACAAAAGGATCAATGCATGAATGCTCGTAATAAGGCAAATAGGACACTGGGATTTATTAATCGAAGTGTTAGTAACAAGACACCTGGTGTGGTTCTTCAGCTATATCTTGCTCTGGTTAGGCCCCATTTACATTATGCAGTTCAGTTTTGGTCGCCATATTATAGAATGAATATAAATTCACTTGAACGTGTCTAGAGTAGGGTGACTAAGTTAATTCCCCAAAATAGAAATCTTTTATATGAAGAAAGATTAACAAAGCTTAAATTGCATTCACTGGAAAAGCGAAGAGTTAGGGGTGATATGATAGAGGTTTACAAGTGGATGAATGGACATAACAAAGGGGATATTAGTAGGGTATTAAAAGTATCAACACATGACAGAACACAAAACAATGGGTATAAATTGGATAAGTTTAGATTTAGGAAAGACTTGGGTAAATACTGGTTTGACAACAGGGTTGTTGATTTGTGGAACCAATTGCCGCGTAACGTGGTGGAGGTGGGGTCCCTCGATTGTTTCAAGCGTGGGTTGGACATGTATATGAGTGGGTTTGGGTGGTTATAGATAGGAGCTGCCTCGTATGGGCCAATAGGCCTTCTGCAGTTACCTTTATTCTTATGCTCTTAATTCACTATGCTTGCCAGTGAAACTCCTTTTCAGAAAATCGCTGGACCATGGAATAGTTCCCCTAGTAATAGTTGAAGGTGATGTAGTGATCGAGTAATCCATATACTCCATTATCTCATCATCATAATGGCATAACTAATTACACAAGCATTAATCCTATCCCTATTTACAGGTAACGGTTTTCCACCCTTCTATATCTTACTGTGAGGTGTCGTCACCGTACATAAGCAAGCGACTTGAGAATAGCACATTACGGGCTATTCATGCCCGTGCCACCTCTTGGGTGGCTTAATCTTTATAAATAAATTAGAATAGCACACACCACACGGGAGACATCTCCCGTCACGCAGGGTGCAGTCGCACCTCCACAGATCTCCAGTATCAGCTCTTGATACTGGTAATGGCTCAAAAGGGCCACCACTTACGGGGTATTCATGCCCGTGTCACCTCTTGAGTGGCTTAATCTTCATCAATCAATCGAATAGCACACAGTACAATCTCCAGTCAAGAATGTAGCACTCGGCGTGTACAGTTCTAATCGACCCAAGACGCTACAGCCTCGACACAGAGCAGACAGCAGACTACGACCGTTGTTCAGGTCCATGTAAACTACATCTACCCGAAGGCCTTGGTCTGAATAGCCAGTTACCAGTTACAGGAGATACTTTTTCACCCACAGAGTTATTAACTCATGGAACCGCCTACCCACCGAAGCGGTACGTGGCAAAACGATGCTGATTTTCAAAATATACCTGGAAAAGATCATTCCTCCCTACACCTGGGGGGTACCTTCGTTAAAGTAAAAAGGTATACAGAAATAACAAAGAAAATAGATATGAATACTATTACCTTCGATGTTAGTAGTAGTTGTGCAAGTGAGGAGAAAGAAAAAATATTACGGAGTTCATGGATGAAAGTAGATTGATAATATTATCTTGGAACGTTAATGGATTAAAAACTAGAGCGGTGGATGTACACTATTATACTCTTAGAGAGAATATTAACATAGCAGCACTCCAGGAAACTGGGGATAGGGATGGTAACAATCTGAACATGAAGATGAACATGTTGAACATGAAGATGTTCAACTGCTGGGCGAGCCCTCTCCTCATCTGAGGGAAGGGAGATTAGATTATGCTTGTTTGATAAATGCTGAGGGCATAGAGGAGAATTGTCTTACTGTGGATGAAATGCTAAGAGATTTTGCATTACAAATACAGCTTAAACTAGATAAAAAGCATGGCTGCCTTCAGAGGAAAAGCTTAAAGTTTAATAAGGGAGAATTAAGGGGTCTTGGTCATATTAAGTCTTGGTATGATACTTATAAGCCAGACTCGGCAGAAGCATTTTATTAAGATTTAATTAAGGAGGTAGATGTATTTAATGCAACATTGAACCGGAAAACATCTGGTATAGAAAAGCATCCCCCCATAAAAGTGTGCGGAGAAGAGAAAGGAAATTTGGAGCAAGTATTGGCAGGAGTTTGCAGAGAAAGTTAGGAATAACAAACTTGAAGGAAATCTGGCAAGACATAAATGAAATAAGGGGTAAAAAGCATAATTTTGTTGCACATCCTGACCAGTAAGGAATTGCAAAAGGTCTCGTAAATAAATGGGCGGAAGCTGCCAAACTTAGTTCATTTAATTACCCGCTGTAACGAGAGAGTCGTTTGATTCTTGGAAAGATCTAAGAAAGGATTTTATACTTACAGCAGGTAACAGTGGTGATGTCACTTGCACAGGTATTACCAGAGAAGAACTAATAACGGCGATTAAAGTTGGGAAATCTACCGCCCCCTGGGGAGGATGGAGTAACTTATGAAATACTTAATGAACTTGCCATTATGACGAAAAGCCCGCTGTTAGACCTCTTTAATATTAGTTATAAAGAGGGCAGAATTCCCAGTAAATGAAAAAGAACTATGATCATCCTTATCCCTAAAGCCAATGGAGAGTACAGACCTGTGTCTTTAACCTCGTGTTTTTGTAAAATGATGGAGAGGATCATTTTAAATAAACTTTTGTATATAATAGGTGATCAGCTGTCTAATAATTTTTCGGGTTCCTCAGAAGAAAAAGTACCTTTGACTGTATTATTAAATGTCTAGCTAATGGTAATGATTATTATAGAATTTTTATTGATTTATAAGGAGCTTTTGATAAAGCCAACAAAGAGGTTATTTTATATGAATTAGCTGGTCTTGGTGTTGAAGGGAGATTATTGCGCTGGATAGGGGATTATCTTCAGGAAAGGAAGGCTCAGGTGTGGTATCAAGGTTGTATGGTTCAAGGTATCAAGGTCAAGAACTCTGCACACCTCAGGGAGGAGTGTTGAGTCTCACCCTGTTTAATGTACTAATGAATAAGATAGCATCTGAGAAATACTCAAATTGGGTAACTCCAATCATATATGCTGATGATATTTTGTTTCAGGGCAAAGATATTTCAAAGATTCAAACAGTGTTGGACAATTTCGGAAACCAGTGTCACCACATGGGACTAGTGGTTAATGAAGACAAAACTAAAGTTTGAATGTAGAAGTCGGAGGCCCATTATATTGGAAATAAACGGTAAAAATATAGAGTTAATATATATAAATATTTAGGCATATATGTTGGATATACCTATGAGAGTTTGGAAACTGAGATGAACAGACTGTTGAGTCAATGTCGGAAGAGATTACAACCTCTGAAGGACTTGGCATGCTGTGGAAAGGAGTGGGAGTCCAAGTGCTACGAATGATGTACTTGAGTACTGTAAGATTTCTTATTGATTATGCTGCACCTGTCATTTCTTGTTTTGGTAAAGGTAGGATGGGCAAGTTGGAGAAGATACAAAATGAAGCCGTTGGGGGTCGTTGTGAGCCGCTGCTACCTTAATTTTTGCCCACACTTGTCTTGCAGACGTTTCTCTTCCAATAGAGCTAGTGAACTCTAGTCAATGTCTTTCCCTTTGTAACTCATCTGCAATGTATGTACCTTTATCTGACTAAAAAATCTAACCTAAATCTATATCTAATCTATATGCTTAGATATATGCAAATGAGAGAGTAATAGAGCGAAACCTTTAAAATACTGAACAATTTGGAGGATATTGATTCATACAATTTCTTCAAAAGGTCAGATGTAACACGAACAAGGAGCAAAGGTTTCAAGCTCAACAAGCCACAGTGTAGGAGTGACAACAAATGCTTTTTAACCCATACGATTATGATCATGGCAATAAGGTTTCTAAAACAGTAGGCATTCTTCCAAAGCCAGACACTGTACTATGTTCCTCGCCCTAACCTAGTCACTCAGTATTATTCACTCATTTATCTATGTCTTGTCTATTTATGTCTTAAAGGTTACAAGACGTACATTAGTCAATACAATTGGTGCTTAAAATGTTAAGGATCTCTTGTGAAACACGGGTATTAATAAAAAAATTTATTATGTAAAATAAATAAAAAAGGCCCAAGGGCCATGAAGTAACAAGAATGCAAGGCCGGCACAAGCTGGCGTAAGTAGAGAAGACGGAAGATTCTTCATATTAAAAGACCCTGCTTCTCCAAGATGGCAGTCACACCCTGCTTGCCCTGGACAATCACCATATGGAGAAGGACTGTTTACTGTGAAGGGAAGTCCACAAATGCAATGCCAGCATGAGTCAGTCTTGAAGGGTAAACGATGATGGCACCCTCACAGTAACACAAAAGCCGAGCAAGCCCAGTGAGGAAGACCTGTTGATGGGAAGGAGGAGGATCATTAGTCACAACAAAATCCACATAGAAACAAAGGAGAGAAAAAAAATAAAGTGGATGTCTTCTTTTTGTATAGACATAATAAATATTGCCATTTGGCTATGTATTTATATGATATATAATAGAATACAGCATAAAACAAAATAAGAAGGGTGATAGGAGAAGAAAAGATTAGTGTTCAGTGAGAATCCACAAGGTCTTCTCTGAATACTCTATTTTCTTCAAGGCTGTGGGTCCCTACAATTGCACCAGACGTGGTACACACCCCTATTATTATTTAAACAGGTGAGTACACACACGGTGTTAGCAAACTTAGCCTCCAAACACACACACACACATGGTATCAGCAAGCTTAGCCTCCAAACACACACACACACATGGTATCAGCAAGCTTAGCCTCCAAACACACACACACACATGGTATCAGCAAGCTTAGCCTCCAAACACAAACACACACATGGTATCAGCAAGCTTAGCCTCCAAACACACACACACACATGGTATCAGCAAGCTTAGCCTCCAAACACAAACACACACATGGTATCAGCAAGCTTAGCCTCCAAACACACACACACACACACGGTATCAGCAAGCTTAGCCTCCAAACACACACACACACACATGGTATCAGCAAACTTAGCCTCCAAATACACACATGGTATCATCAAGCTTTGCCTCTAAACACACACACACACACACAAACGGTATCAGCAAGCTTAGCCTCCAAACACACACACACACACACACATGGTATCAGCAAGCTTAGCCTCCAAACACACACACACATGGTATCAGCAAGCTTAGCCTCCAAACACACACACACACATGGTATCAGCAAGCTTAGCCTCCAAACACACACACACAGAAAATGGGGACATTGAAACAGTTGATAAACTTGATTTCAAGAGAGAGAGGTCACTATGGGGAACTTCAAATTTTTTTTAATAAGTAATTAGGCAGACTTGTTGCTAGACAGGGAAGTAAATTAAATGTATGCCAAATTTTGCAAAATATACAATGAAGGCACACAAACATTCATACCAAAACAGAGATGCAGGGCCAGAAAACAGGATTGGTTCAACAGAAATTGAGAGAGGGCCACAGACCAAAAGACACAAACATGGAATGAAAGACATTGAAAAACTACAAGCAGATGTCAACAAAGTTTTCGATTGGGCAACAGAAAATAACATGATGTTTAACAGTGATAAATTTCAGGTACTCAGGTACGGCAAAAATGAGGATCTGAATCATAATACAGGGTACAAAACACAATCGAATCTTCCCATAGTAGAAAAACAGCATGTCAAGGATTTGGGAATAATGATGTCCGATGATCTAACGTTTAGGGAGCATAACCAAGCAAATATTGCGTCGGCCAGAAAAATGATCGGATGGATTATGAGAACTTTCAAATCCAGGGATCCCATCACAATGGTTGTACTCTTCAAGTCACTTATGTTGTCCCGTCTCGAGTACTGCTCAGTATTCACTTCCCCCGTCAGAGCAGGAGAGATTGCTGAAATAGAGGGAATACAGAGAACATATACGGCACGCATAGACGAGATAAAACACCTAAATTATTGGGATCGTCTCAAAGCTCTCCAAATGTACTCTCTGGAAAGGAGACGAGAGAGATACCAAATAATATACACATGGACGATACTGGAGGGCCAGGTCCCAAATCTACACAGTAAAATAACAACGTACTGGAGTGAACGATATGGAAAAAAATGCAAGATTGAACCAGTGAAGAGCAGAGGTGCCACAGGCACAATCAGAGAGCACTGTATAAACATCAGAGGTCCGCGGTTGTTCAACGTCCTCCCAGCGACTATAAGAAATATTGCCGGAACAACCGTGGACATCTTCAGGAGAAAACTGGACTGTTTTCTAAGAGTAGTTCCGGATCAGCCGGGCTGTGGTGGGTATGTGGCCCTGCGGGCCGCTCCAAGCAACAGCCTGGTGGACCAAACTCTCACAAGTCGAGCCTGGCCTCGGGCCGGGCTTGGGGGGTAGAAGAGCAGAACCCCATCAAGCAGGTATCAAAATAGAAAGAAGCCAAACCCCCAATCATACCAGCGATACAAAGATGCGAGAAACAACTATACAGCAGTAAGGGAAGAGGCAGAAAGAAATTTTTAAAAAGGGATAATGGATAAATGTAAAACAGAACTGGGCCTATTCTACAAATTCATAAACAACAAATTGCAGGTAAAGGATAATATCCAGAGGTTGAAAATAGGAAACAGATTCACAGAAAATGATAATGCAATGTCTGAAACATTAAACCAAAAGTTCCAAAGTGTGTTTATACAAAATGAAATCTTAAGAGAACCAGACACAATAAGAATTTCTGAGAACATCATAGAGCGTATAGAGGTGTCTAGATTTAAACTAGAGATGAAGTGGAAAATATGCTAAAGTAGCTAAGTAAGAACAAAGCAGTTGGTCCAGATGGAGTTTCACCATGGGTTCTGAGAGAATGTGCATCTGAGCTCAGCCTTCCACTTCACCTGATCTTTCAGGCATCCCTGTGTACAGGAGTCATAGCAAACATGTGGAAAAAGGCTAACATAGTTCCAATCTACAAAAGTGGCAACAGGGAAGACCCCACCTCTCTCAGTTATAGACCTGAATCATTGACAAGTGTAACAGTGAAAGGATTGAAAACAAAAAAAAAATAATAAAAACTAAATGGGTAGAACACCTTGAGAGAAATTATATAATATCACACAGACAGTATTGTTTTCGATCTGGAAGATCCTGTGTATCGAATTTACTCAGTTTCTATGATTGAGCCACAGAGATTTTAAAGGAAAAAGGTAGTTGGGTCGACTGCATCTATCTAGACATAAAAAAGGCTTTCGACAGAGTTCCACATAAGAGGTTGTTCTGGAAACTAGAAAATTTTGGATGGGTGACAGGTAAGCTTCTAACATGGCTGAAAAATTTTCTGACTGATAGAAAAATGAGGGCAGTAATCAGAGGCAATCGGACTGGAGAAGTGTCACAAGTGGAGTACCACAGTACATGCACCAGAAATGTTCATTGTCTACATAAATGATCTACCAGTTGGAATACAGAATTATATAAACATGTTTGCTGATGATGCTAAGATAATGGGATGGATAAGAAATTTAGATGATTGTCATGCCCTTCAAGAAAACCTGGACAAAATAAGTATATGGAGCACCACTTGGCAAATGAAATTTAATGTGAATAAATGCCATGTTATGGAATGTGGAATAGAACATAGATCCCACACAACCTACAAATTATGTGAGAAATCTTTATATAATTCTGATAAAAGAAAGAGGTCTAGGGTTGATTCTAGATAGAAAACTATCACTTGAGGCCCACATAAAGAACGTTGTGTGAGGAGCCTATGCCACGCTTTCTAACTTCAGAATTTTGTTTAAATACATGGATGGCGAAATACTAAAGAAATTGTTCACGAGTTTTGTTCGGCCAAGGCTAGAATATGCAGCGGTTGTGTGGTGCCCATATCTTAAGAAGCACATCAACAAACTGGAAAAGGTGCAAAGACATGCTACTAAGTGGCTCCCAGAACTAAAGGGCAAGAGCTATGTGGAGAGGTCAGAGGCATTATATATGCCAAAACTAGAAGACAACAAAAAGAGGTGATAAAATCAATATGTACAAAATAGTAACAGGAATTGATAAAATCGATAGGGAAGATTTCCCGAGACCTGGAACTTCAAGAACAAAAGGTCATAGATTTAAACTAACTAAACAAAGATGCCAAAGAAATATAAAAAAAATTCCTTTCGCATACAGAGTGGTACACAGTTGGAACAAGTTAAGTGAGAAGGTGGTGGCGGCCAAGACCGTCAGTAGTTTCAAAGCATTATGTGACAAAGAGTGCTGGGTAGACGGGACACCACGAGCGTAGCTCTAATCCTGTAACTACACTTAGGTAACTACATTTGGTGTCAGCAAGCTTACCGTCGAAACACAGACAAACAGCCTGCCTATTATTCAAGGCCTTCTCTGAGTACTCTCTATTTTCTTCTCTGAGGCTATGGGTCCCTAATCTTGCACCAGAGGTGGTACAACTTTTAAGTTTTTAACTACTGCACTGAGCACCTGATTTTGGCAAAGACTTCTTAGTGCAATTGTCAAGGACATAGTTCTGGTATTTTTTTGTTTATAAATATTCAGGTATAGTTAATGTCAAAATGTTTCAAAACTCAACAATTTATATTTCAAAACAAAAAAAGTAATGAAAACATTACAAAACATTAAAATATAGCCTAATTAATTTTTTAATAAAATAGCACAACTCTCAGAATGTCTAAAGGTGCTTTGAGCAAAGAAGTAGTTAATTTTATATATATAATATTATATATATAATATTATATATATAATATATATTTACCTGTGACTACTGCTTAGCAAAAATTTGATCTCTGTGAAAATTGGTCTCGTCATTGCTAGGAGATATTTTAAGACCATGATTTGCTGTGGATGGCACTGTAGTCTTCAAGTCATCAATCTAAAAATAGAGGTAATCTTTTAAAATGTAAATTTTGTATAAAAAAAATGCAAAAATAAATTGCAAGAATAATATGAAGTTATTATACAATTTTTTTTTAATTATTTAAATATTTGTGAGACATTATTAAGAAATGTATGAAGTACAGATTCTCTAAGACCTGATATGTATCTGCTTATGTTCCACCACATTACATTCAGGGCTGAAGAGAAAACACAGCCAGTAAGGTAATGATCACTTAGGATGGACTGGGATGCTACATGTAGGTGGGGGCTAAGCTGCGTGAGGCTAGGATGCCCAGCCTGCCTTGTCTAGGCTGGGCTGGGCTAAGCAACACTAGGAAGGAGTCAACAAATCTCTGGAGTGCCTTACTTTTCCTGATATCCTTAAAAAAGCAAGAATGATGCCATTTTATAAAGGAGGCGAGACAGCAGACATAAACAATTAAAGAAAAATATCAAATCTACTTATACTTTCAAAAATATTTGATTTTTTTTTTTTACAAACATCTCTTCCTACTTTGTAAAATTCAACATGAATACAAACACACACACACATCCCTAGGAAGCAGCCCATAGCAGCTGTCTAACTCCCAGGTACTTATTTACTGTTAGGTGAACCAGATATAGAGAATAACCACAAAATGCTATCTTTATAAGAACTATCTTGTAAAGCCACTAGTACACGCAGCATTTCAGGCAGGATATATAAAATATTATATATATATATATATATATATATATATATATATATATATATATATATATATATATATATGTCGTACCTAGTAGCCAGAACTCACTTCTCAGCCTACTATGCAAGGCCCGATTTGCCTAATAAGCCAAGTTTTCATGAATTAATGTTTTTTCGTCTACCTAACCTACCTAACCTAACCTAACCTAGCTTTTTTTGGCTACCTAACCTAACCTTACCTATATATATAGGTTAGGTTAGGTTAGGTAGGGTTGGTTAGGTTCGGTCATATATCTACGTTAATTTTAACTCCAATAAAAAAAAATTGACCTCATACATAGTGAAAAGGGTTGCTTTATCATTTCATAAGAAAAAAATTATAGTAAATATATTAATTCATGAAAACTTGGCTTATTAGGCAAATCTGGCCTTGAATAGTAGGCTGAGAAGTGAGTTCTGGCTACTAGGTACGACATATATATATATATATATATATATATATATATATATATATATATATATATATATATATATATATATATATATGAATACATACGGGACAAATAGCCAGAGCTCAACCACCGCAAGCACAACTAGGTGAGTACACACACACACATTATATATATATATATATATATATATATATATATATATATATATATATATATATATATATATATATATATATATATATGACTGTCAGACCATGGAGGAATGATTTTTTTTAATTTAATTTATATAAAAAATTATTCCTTCTGAAGATGTATTAATATATGAAAGTACTTAAGGAAATTCCTGTTTCAATTCTTCCTCCGTGGTCTGACACTGTCACATTTTTCATCAAGTGTTAATTTTTGTGATTTACACACACGTGGCATGTTTACACACACATTATTTATATTATATATATATATATATATATATATATATATATATATATATATATATATATATATATATATATATATATATATATATATATATATATATATATATATATATATATATATATATATATATATATATGCAATTGACGATCACAAAACACTGATCATTTTATGCGGAAAATCCACAGAGAAATATGAAATGAGGTGAACGTTTCGGCTTTGTTAAAGCCTTTGTCAACACCAGACTGACCTAACGCAACTGATCTAACTGATCCCGTGGTCAGTCTGGTGTTGACAAAGGCTTTAACAAAGCCGAAACGTTCACCTCATTGCATATTTCTCTGTGGATTTTCCGCATATATATATATATATATATATATATATATATATATATATATATATATATATATATATATATATATATGTCGTACCTAGTAGCCAGAACGCACTTCTCAGCCTACTATGCAAGGCCCGATTTGCCTAATAAGCCAAGTTTTCATGAATTAATTGTTTTTCGACGACCTAACCTAACCTAACCTAACTTTTTTGGCTACCTAACCTAACCTAACCTATAAAGATAGGTTAGGTTAGGTTAGGTAGGGTTGGTTAGGTTCGGTCATATATCTACGTTAATTTTAGCTACAATAAAAAAAAATTGACCTCAAACATAATGAAATGGGTAGCTTTATCTTTTCATAAGAAAAAAATTTGAGAAATTATATTAATTCAGGAAAACTTGGCTTATTAGGCAAATTTGGCCTTGCATAGTAGGCTGACAAGTGCGTTCTGGTTACTAGGTACGACATATATATATATATATATATATATATATATATATATATATATATATATATATATATATATATATATATATATATGAAACCCTCAACCCTATAATTGGAGGGTTCCTACATACTCAACCAGAGGTGGTACCCTCTATATATTAATAAAAAGGCAAGGCTACCTACCTTGAGGCTACCTTGAGGTGCTTCCGGGGCTTAGTGTCCCCGCGGCCCGGTCGTCGACCAGGCCTCCTTAGGCTATGCTAAATCTTGGCAGGGATTGGCTTGGCTTAGCTGGTCAGGGCTTGGCTAGGGTAGGAAGGACTGGTCATGTTTAATAGCAAGGCAGGGTTAGGCTAGGCAAGACTAGGTAAGGGTATACTGGGATAGGCTTGGCTACGGTAGGCTAGGAAGAGGTAAACTAGGATAAGCAAGGCTGTGCAAGCACTATGCACAGCTAGAATGAACTATGCTAAGATGGTTTAAGCTGGGCTAGGTTAGGATAAGCTGAGTCATGCAGGGCCCCGATTGACCAGTGGAGTCTAATAGTCTAACCTTCTAGCTAGTTTGCTGACCTAAGAGTGTAAATGCCTAGCCCCTAACCTGAGATATATACAAGAGTTGTTACATTCTTGTACAGCCACTAGTACGAGTAGCGTTTCGGGCAGGTCCCTGGAATACGATCCCCGCCGCGAAGAATCGTTTTTTCATCCAAGTACACATTTTACTGTTGCGTTAAACAGAGGCTACAGTTTAGGATTTGCGCCCAGTAAATCCTCCCCGGCCAGGATACGAACCCATGACATAGCGCTCGCGGAACGCCAGGTGAGTGTCCTACCACTACACCACCTGCTGCAATATTATTATAAAAGAAATATTACTTATTATAATCGTAAATACTAAATACCTGTTGTGTTGATTTAGGGGCGACGACGATCGTGGGATCGGATGCGACCCACAGGTGGCCTACACCATGCTTTCTAAGGCGTCCCTCTCATAACAAAAACAAATCCGTGCATTCATACACAAACAGAGATCCCGTGGTTATGCGAATACTTGCAATTCTTTTACTTAAAATAATAACAATTAGATTAATAATAATTAACATAATTTTTACTCAAGATTCACAAACATCATTAATACTATTTAAAAATAAAATTTATAAGACATCTAAAAACAGATATACAGACTTTGTGTGATATTTATTTCAACATTATATTTTAATAGAATGTTGTAACTATTATTTTTAAATATTAGGTAGTTTCCAGCTACGTATATCGCATATAAACGTTGCAAAAAGATTTTAGACTGAATTAACACATTACACATTTATGGAGTAATTAACAACAAAACAATCTTTATTTTCATTGCAGAACATATATCAGAGCATACTAGTGACTCATACATTTAAAATAGTGTGATTTTTAAACAATTCGGTTGTAAACCCGCAGAACCGCCTACCCGCCAAAGACGTAACATAAGAAATGGTATATAATTCATTATTTTAAATTACATATATAATCATTAATAATTTTCGGCAGCTATCGAGGTTCTCCATAGGTAAATTCCTGTACTCTAACAAGATGCTACTTGCTGTTTAGCTGTTTAAATTCTTGGAAAATTGTAATGACCAGCGACATAAAATATAACAATGAAATAGTAGCTGGTAACTGTAGGTGAACGAAAAATTAAATTCCAAATTGATTAGATGTTTTTCTAAATATAAAGATCGACCTGAAGGAATTTTATGAATTATGGACTAATTAAACAAAAAAATAGGTAATTTTACTTGAAGAACAGATACCAGAGAATAGTTAGTGAGTACATTTATATTGTATAATGGGAGAAAGCCCCTGGTAGCCGCGAATTAAAATAACCACCTACATTAATTGATAACTAGGAAATAGTATCTGGAAACTTTATCTGAACGAAAACACAATACCAATTTGTTTAGATGTTTTTCTTAATATAAAGATCAACAGTAAGGAATCTTATTCATTATGGACAAATTAACAAAAAAAAACGATAATTTTCATTGAGGACCATATATTAGAGCATACTTAGTCACTTATATATTAAAAGTATTGTGTATTTTGAACCATTGGGGTTGTAAACAAACAGAATGGCCTACCCAAAAAGTCGTAACATAAAATGTTGCATATGTTTGCTAATTTATTATTTGATAAATGATTATTATTAATTTACGACAACTATAGAGGTTTCCCATTAGTTAAATTACTGTAGTCTGACTAAATGCTACTACAAAACATATATAAATCCTGGGAAAGTCACAATGACCAGCGACATTACAGCATAGAGGGTTAAATAGTAGCAGGCAACTGGCGGCGAACGAAAAATTCATTTCCAAATTTATTAGATGTTTTCCTAAATATAAAGATCGATAGGGTGGAATTTTCTGGATTATGGCCTAATTAAGGCAAAAATATATATATTTTTACTTGAAGAACAAATATCAGAGCATAGTCAGTGAGTTATAGAATAATAAGAGTGTGGTATTTCATTGTATAACAAGAGATAGTCCATGGAAGCGAAAATAGACGTTGTTTTACACAAAATAACGTCCAAAAACAGCCGTAGAGTCAAACGGCAAATGTTGACGTTCTTTTTAAGAGGACAGGTTGATTTGGGGGGCCTCAGAATACCACCGGATGCACACACATACACAGACACACACACACACACACACACACACACACACTCATATAATATTTATTATGGATTTTAATTTAACCAAGCTGTAGAAAGAGACCAATATATATAAAAACAATTACTTATGCCTAGTGTATAAAAAGAATAAAGTTGCTTCTTGAAGAGAAAGAGGAACAGACTGACAATTAAAAATATCAAAGCTAAACATAAAATTAATATATCCCTTTTAGAATTTGAAATTAAATTTTCTACTTCTTGTAATTCCAAATCTGCAGTTTGAATGGGATAATGTTTATATTTAGCTTCATTAATGATATAATTACTCATATCTATCACTTCAGAATCTCTATCATAGGTTTTAGAATTAATCTTGTGAGTAATTGCTTGACCAAGGCTGTTTACATCAAACTGACTAAGCAGGCTTAAAATCATCTTGTTCTCTTCTAAAGAATTTGTGGTAGTTCCATCCATACCAATTATGTTTATACATTGGGGATAAATGCGTATTATTTCATTTATGGCAGATAAATATATCATATCTGGTGTTATTTGTGGTGTGGTTATAGACTGTGGAGGCCCCAATTTAATATATTGTCCAAAGTTTATATCTTGTTCTAACAATTGATTAATTATTTTATGGCGAAGGTTTTCTAATGCAGCATGAGTTATTTCATTATTGTACCCACCAATATTACCTATTGATAAATATAATTCTAATGGTAACAACACTAATCCCACAGATAAAACAAGGGATAAAGACGAAGATAAAACGGATAAAACCCGTATTGAAAATTGAATGCTCATTTCAACCATAGATGATCGAATGATCATCGCCAAAAGTTGAATAATCATTTGTTGAGATGAAGCTTCTACCATAATTACAGATAATAATTCTTGAAGAGCATCATGGAGAATGTTTTCGGAGAAATATTTTAACAGTCTTGAAATTATCTTAGGCACTCGAGTTGTAACTTCAATTTCGGTTATAGTAATAGCCTCATCTTTTATTAATGATAATAAATCGGAAAACTCAGATTCTAAACGTGTTATTATAACATCTATGAAATTAGTAGTTGTAGTAGTATACTGTTCAATAAATGATACATTTTCGGAGGATACTACTATATCCGCTTCGTCAACAAATTGTTCTTTTTCGAGTATTGACTGTGGAACAACTGTTTCAATATAACCTCTGTCAACATCCATATAATTTTGTTTGTTCAATTTATCCATAAGAATCATACTCATTCCTGATGTTGGATTAAGTAAGTCCACTAATTCACCATCGGTTAATTGGTTGATAACTTGATTACCAAATATAAAACCTAATATCTGGCGGTGGACATGACTATGGCATTGATCTGACTGGCTATCGTAGTATTTATGAAAGAATTTACAATAGATTGAGTTAAAGTTTATATTCTGTTGCTGAATATTCCATGTCAATGGTGGAGCATCGATTAAGCCAGCAACAGCTTTTCTCAGTTGATATGTATTTGTATTCTTGGCATAGGCAATGGGGTTCTTTTGATAAGATTGTAAATCGTTTTCATTAGAAGGACTCCATCGACTTGAAGGTCTTAGAGCCAATGTTTTAAGTGCAGACAACTGTACACCACAATAATTTTCGTTAGATTCCTTGACATTAATCGACCAAGTTTCAACGGGAATAGGTTTCGAGAAATAATGATTGTCTGTTTCTGTATTGTTTAGAATAGATTTTAAATCATTACCAAATCTTTCTTGAAGAAATTCAAGGACCTCATTATGAACAGCATAACATGCTTCACTACAGGCATATTCACGTTCGTTTATTAAAATAGCTGATCCAGATCCGGGCAGACAAGCAGTTTTTACATCATAATAACATTTTAGCATGTTACAACCTAGCGTTGTGAATTTAACTTCAAAGTCGTTAGGATTTTCATCTAAGAAAGCTTTGGGGAAATTGGGAGGAATATTTTTCCATGGTATATTCTTAATGATAATATTTTTAAAATACTTACTTCCATTTCTTTGTTGAAGAATCTCCATTGTTTTTCGTTGTGATATACGATGTACTATGTAAGTTGCAATTGCAATATCAGAGACAGTAATAGTTTTCATTATGAAAATGTTAAGAGTATTTATTTATTTTTTTAATATTGATCAATATAATAAAGAAATTTGAGAATTCATTTACCAGAATACTGAGAGGAATCATGGTGGAAGCTGGAGTAAATGGTGATGCTGAAAGTTGGAATAGTGGTGGTGGTGGTGAAGAATATGGGTGTCATCGAAATGATTATTATTATCAACCAACCATTCCACAAATACCATTACAAACAACTCAATATATGATTGTACCTTATTATATGACTTCAGTGCCACATTCAATTTATGTAATTCCACCTTCTTCATGTTACGTTTATGATTTTCCTTCAAAATATTTTTATCAATTACCACCACCACCACCGCCACCACCACTACCACCACCACCACCACCACCACAACCACCGCTACCACAATCATCAGAAATTTATTCCCATTACAGTGTTGAAGTTCAATATAAAATTTCCTTTTTAGAAAAGGAAAAAGAAAATTTAAAATCATGGAAAATTTTACGAAATATTGATGGACATATAACAGAGGTCCCCTGGGGTATATCCTTCATATACATTGCATATGAATATGGTGGGTTACCTCGAGAATTATTTATGAAATATGTTAATGAATGTTGCAATGGTAGTTAAACATTTTCTTTGCAAATAAGCTCAGTGAGTAAATATTGTATATTATTACATCAATGCACCATACACTACACCACCCATTAGTGCACTCATATGTCGCTATTTGATCACCATTATCAATGGGCCTAACATTATTATTAATAATAAAATTAAAAGTATAACCCAGCCAATATTTTTAATTGATTTCAATATAAATTGCCATATATCAGATTGCCCAATGCCTTGAATCACTTCACCAATACCATCTCCTAAAATTTCGGCAATATTTCTTAAAATTGTTCCCTGTTCACATTTATATATATAAAATATTTCTTTATTTTCTAAATTAGAAATAGGTTCATAACCCTTGACAAATTGTGAAAGATAATTGTAGTTATGGGGACAACATATTCCCTTACAGCCCAAATTTAATATGTTTTGGGTTTCTGCAGAATTTGGAATATCAAATTGACAGTTCCAGACTTTTTTATTGAACAATGGATGAGTATTATCATTTAGTATGTCATAGTTAATATAATCAACCCGATTGATAGGGAATTTACAAAATCTGGTCAAATATACTTCTTTTTTTAGGGAATGTCCTTTTCCAACATGGTATCTAAAACAACCACTGTTCTTCCGATTGTATTTGTTCAAATATTCAAGAAAAGCAACACCTACACCTAATAATATCGCAGATTTCAATATCAAACTTTTATGTTTACCAGTCCATTTGGTCATAGTGTTAAAAATTTTAGTTAATTTGGAATCAGTTGGTGAAGGATTACTTTCTAAATATTCAAGAAATTGAGTTTCGTTTTCAAACCCAAGATCTTGGGCAAGTTTATTTACATTGTTAATGTGTTCTTCATAGAGTTTAAATGGGTATTTTTTTAACATATGTTGTTTAAGAGCTTTGTTTTCTATAATATTTAGAATAGGGGATTCTACATCACCATGCAAAATATTTTTCATAATTTTATTAAAATCATTTTGGGATTTAAAATTTAGGTTTTCATTGATAGAATTAATAAAAGATTTGGCTGGGTGATGAAGATTTGACAATTTAATGTTTTCTGTCAAATCTGTCAGATACTTATTTGTATTTAAAAAAGATTTATTTTCATCAACCAAACTTTGGGTGATGTGAATAAAAGGCTGAAGACCATGGTCAATTTCTTTTATCATCAATTCTGTCATGAGCTATTCTTTCTTTTTTAAATAAGTATTAAAAAAGAGTTAATTTTACTGTTTTAAAACAATTAAGTGTTTGGTATGTGAGTCGTGGTAACTGTGCGGCCGGTCTGCTGTGATTGGCTTGATGGAGCACCAATCACGGGTGAAGTGGGCGGAGCCAACGAGAGGATTTTCACTAGTGTGTGTGTGTGTGTGTGTGTGTGTGTCTTTGTGTGTGTGTGTGTGTCTTTGTGTGTGTGTCTTTGTGTGTGTGTGTGTGTGTGTGTGTGTGTGTGTGTGTGTGTGTGTGTGTGTGTGTATGTGTGTGTGTGTGTAAGAATGAGTGTGTGTGTGTGTGTGTGTGTGTGTATATGTGTTTGGGTGTGTGTTTGTGAGAATGTGTGTGATTCCTGTGTGAGAATACGTTTAATGTGTCAGAATATGTGTGTGTGTGTGTCTTTGTGTGTGTGTGTGTGATTCCTGTGTGAGAATGCGTTTTGTGTGTCAGAATGTGTGTGTGTGTGTGTGTGTGTGTGTGTGTCTTTGTGTGTGTCTTTGTGTGTGTAAGTGTGTGTGTCTTTGTGTCTTTGTGTGTGTGTGTAAGTGTGTGTGTCTCTTTGTGTGTGTGTCTTTGTGTCTTTGTGTGTGTGTGTGTCTTTGTGTGTGTCTTTGTGTCTTTGTGTGTGTGTGTGTGTGTGTGTGTGTGTGTGTGTGTGTGTGTGTGTGTGTGTGTGTGTGTGTGTGTGTGTGTGTGTGTGTGTGTGTGTGTCTTTGTGTGTGTGTGTGTGTGTCTTTGTGTGTGTAAGTGTGTGTGTGTGTCTTTGTGTCTTTGTGTGTGTGTGTCTTTGTGTGTGTGTGTGTGTGTCTTTGTGTGTGTAAGTGTGTGTGTCTTTGTGTCTTTGTGTGTGTGTGTAAGTGTGTGTCTCTTTGTGTGTGTGTGTCTTTGTGTGTGTGTGTGTCTTTGTGTGTGTCTTTGTGTCTTTGTGTGTGTGTGTGTGTGTGTGTGTGTGTGTGTGTGTGTGTGTGTGTGTCTTTGTGTGTGTGTGTGTGTGTGTGTGTCTTTGTGTGTGTAAGTGTGTGTGTGTGTGTGTGTCTTTGTGTCTTTGTGTGTGTGTGTCTTTGTGTGTGTGTGTGTGTGTGTGTCTTTGTGTGTCTTTGTGTGTGTAAGTGTGTGTAAGTGTGTGTGTCTTTGTATCTTTGTGTGTGTGTGTAAGTGTGTGTGTCTCTTTGTGTGTGTGTGTCTTTGTGTCTTTGTGTGTGTGTGTGTCTTTGTGTGTGTGTGTGTGTGTGTGTGTGTGTGTGTGTGTGATTCCTGTGTGAGAATGTGTTTTGTGTGTCAGAATGTTTGTGTGTATGTGTGTGTGTTTGTGTGTGATTCCTGTGTGAGAATGCGTTTTGTGTGTCAGAATGTGTGTATGTGTGTGTGTGTGTGATTCCTGTGTGAGAATGCGTTTTGTGTGTCAGAATGTGTGTGTGTGTGTGTCAGAATGTGTATGTGTGTGTGTGTGTGTTTGTGTGTGTGTGTGTCTTTGTGGTAGACTCATGATCACCGATCATCCCACCAGACTCCATCATATTCTCTCAGCCCGAAGCCGTGTACCATGGTATGTTGAACAAATATATTCCTCCTCTTCCTCTCCAGCATCATCAATCTCTTCCACTACCTCCTCCATCTCTTGATCCACTTGATCTTCCAACGCCTGATCCGCTTCATCCTCCACATCCTCCAAACCTCCCTCCTCCATCTCATCCAACGCCTGATCCGCTTCATCCTCCACATCCTCCAAACCTCCCTCCTCCATCTCATCCAACGCCTTCCTCTTTTTAATAATAATACCATTGTTATAAATATAATAATTTTTGTACTGATTATGCCATATTTTTTTATGCATTGTTTGTTGTGGAAGATAAGCTATCACTTTAGTTATTTGATAAGCGGGTAAAAGTTGTAAATTAAATTTTGCAAGTCTTGGTATTGATATAATCTTTTTTTGTGTAATAATACTAAATTTTTGCAATAACTCACAATGCATATGCCATGCAGTGGATAATGATATATGTTTTCTTTCTGACCAATTTTTATCTTTTTCAAAATATCTAATAAGATGATCAATGATAAGCTCATCATATTTAATTACATCATCAATACAAATGTACATATCAATAGTTTTAAGAGTTTTTTTATTTGCTTTTAATGCTTTTTGATAATTTATACAATTATTAATAATATACTCCCTTAATGAACTTTGTTTTAAACTTTGGGTAATATCTCTTACCCCATCTAAAAGAAACAACATTAAATACACAACCTCGTTGATAAAAAGTATCATTTTGTTTTTTTCTAATTTAAAAGGGGAATGAGTTCTAGAATAAACTGAAAGTGAAAAATCCTGATCATCGTCTTCATATACAATATTTTGATTATGAATTTGCGTGAAAAATCTTTCATACCAGACAAATTTATTATCAGCAGTTAGTCCTGACATGTCATAAATTTTATGATATATTAATTGACTTCTGCTAAGATTGTTTGGATAAGTAAAAGTAATATGAGAATCATCGATATTATTATTATAATATAATTTATCAGCTATAAATAATTGTCTTGTTAGATTAAATCTCAGGGGGAAATAATATAATCCAGGGTTTTTTTTAATGTTAAACTTCTCATTATTTATATGTTCGATTTGTATGTTAATTGAAAGTTTATCCTTTTTATTCATCTTTTTTTATACAAAAACATATACACACACAAACTCACACTCAAACACAAAAAACACACACCCAAAACACACACATAAAGACACACACACTTACACACACACATACACAAAGACACACACAAGGAGACACACACACACACACAAAGACACACGCACATACACACACACACACACACACACACAAAGACACACGCACATACACACACACATAAAGACACACACAAAGACACCCACACACAAAGACACAAAGACACACACACACACAACGACACACACACACACACACAAAGACACAAAGACACACACACACACACACACAAAGACACCAAGACACACACACTTACACACACAAAGACACACACACACACAAAGACACAAAGACACACACACACACACAAAGACACAAAGACACAAAGACACACACAAAGACACACACACAAAGACACACACACACAAAGACACACACAAAGACACACAAAGACACACACACACACACACACACAAAGACACACACACACAACGACACACACACACACACACACACACACAAAGACACACAAAGACACACACACACACACACAAAGACACACACACACACACACACAAAGACACAAAGACACACACACACACAACGACACACACACACACACACACAAAGACACACACACACAAAGACACACACACACACACACAAAGACACAAAGACACACACACACACACACAAAGACACACACACACACACACAAAGACACAAAGACACACACACACACACACACACCCACAGACACAGGAATCCCAAAAGTTCACCAAAACTCTTATTATACTCACTTTACATTTTTTTTCTTAAACTAGTTGGGAGAGGTACAGTCTTTGATATGATTGGGAACGGCATTCAACATTTTAAGACCCTTGATTTGAAGAGCAGCATTTCTGGTTTGATTAAGTCGAACTCTTGGGAACCGAATGATATCTAGGGGCAGTGTAACAGCACATCATTCTTTTTTTTTATTAGATATGGTATCTCATCCATAAAAAATATTTTGTGGAAAAAAATGGGGTTGACCACCAGCCCGTGGTCAGTGGGGACCCTGTGGTGGACCATCAGCCGGTGGTGGACCATTCATTGGCTTATTAGGCAAATCAGATCTTGAATAGTTTCCCAAATAAGACATCAAATTTTATTTATAACTCCAAATTTTGTATTGGTTATTTTTTAATTAAGGCAAAAAAAATGAAGAGAATCAATTAATTCTTTATGGATTTATATATTTTTCCAAATTTTATTGCAAAATAAAACTTATAAACATTTCTATATAATATAAAATTTTTGATGTTTAAGTTTTGTTAATTTTATAAACATAATTTTATTTATCACCGATATTAAATATATAATATTATTAATTTTATGTATAATTTTTTATTTATATTTAAAATAAAAAAAAACAAAATATACATTTTGATTAAAATATTCATAGTTACTTTATAAT
The DNA here is from genome assembly GCF_040958095.1 of Procambarus clarkii. Lineage (NCBI taxonomy): Eukaryota > Metazoa > Arthropoda > Malacostraca > Decapoda > Cambaridae > Procambarus > Procambarus clarkii. The sequence goes on from NW_027189135.1 coordinate 284,079, forward strand.
TTGAGATAAAATTAAAGAAAACAGAAATAATATTTTCCCCTTTATAGTTAAATTCGATATTTTATATAAAAATAAAACAAACAAAAAGTCACTCAAAGTCATTATATATATTATTTATTTATTTTATAAACATTTATTTTAAATAAAATTAAAAAAAAAACAGAAAAAATATATATATATATATATTCTTTTTATTAAACAAATATTTCATCACTACTTTCATAATCACTACTTCCATATTCTTTGTAGTCGTTACTTGCCTCTGTATCATAATTATAATCTATATTATCACTATTTTCATCATTAATCCATTTGAAGAACGAACAATACATGCCAACTTCAAAATCCCTAAATACAAAATAATAATAATGACTTACAAATGCTAATAACATTATGGGAGTAATAACTTTGCGAATACCAATTTGGATATAATAATATTCATCGAATAATTTAAACCAAGAAGTTGGTAAAATGTTTCCATAAACATCTAAAAATTGTACTTGAATACAACATTTTTCCTGATCATAAAGAATATTCATTGAATCTCGTTCTTTGAAACATCGAAATTTTAAATTTGATATAACAATATGATATTGATTATTTTCCTTATTTGTTATGTTTAAAAAGTATGGTTTATCTCCATATATAAAATGAACTGCATCTTCAATTTTTGATTGTGGCATCTCCTTAGGTTTGAAGCTTTTCTTCAGAACAGATAAAATATAATTCCATCTGTAATTTTTATTACAAAAACATTTCCCATATAAATTACATAAGGGATACTCATCATAACTTAATGCACAATAGAGATAGTAGGCAGCCGTTGCTACAAAATTATTACTTTTGCTTATACTCTGAAACAACTCACGTCCTGTATTATCAAAATATTGAACTGAAGGAGGATTGTTTGAAACAATTTTTAGCGATCCAGTATGGTAAGACGAAGGTATACCATCTCGTATTATTTCTTTCTTACATCCATTACAAAATTTCACGTTTAAGATTCTCAAAACCATAACGGACTCTTCCGGTGTTGTTGTGTGTACTGACAAAGACCATATCGGATGTTTTAAATTGTCTCTCCCATATATTCTTTCAAGAAAAGTGGTTACATTTCCTACTGTAAAAAAGGAAAATTTGAATTATTGTTTAGTCATTTGTTCAAAATAATCCATTCGAAAATTTGTATTACAGAGACATTTAATGCCATAATTTTCAAAACAAGTTGTAACGTTATCATATAACATTATTTTTTCTGTGAGGATTTGTATTTTGAAGACATATATTCTTCCACTAGCTGAGTAATTTTATGAGTGTTGGATACAACTCGTAATATCCGTTTATGTAATGGCTCATCTTTTTTAATATCAGGGAAAAAGAAAATTGGAATATTAATAAATAAAATGTTAATTTTACCACTCCCACTCCCATTTTCTAAGAACTGTGCAACATTATTTATATTAGGAGAGTAATCACAGACTGAATGGGAATCCAATTTCATAATAAATTTCCTTTTCAATTTTATGAGTAAGTATTGTACAAATAATTGTAAGTCTTCTACACTATTATTTTCAAAGGTAACATCATCATCATTCTTATCAACATTATTAATATTATGATGATGATAGTTGGTTAGAACAATTGTTCCTAAAGGTAAAGCAGGAGGATAAAAGTGTAATTTTTTGAAATAAGATAATGGGATTTCTATACTACCATCAGAGTTACATGCAAACATTATTTAGTTTTGTTTTTAATATTGAGTGAATTCATAAATCGATTAAAAATTTTTTCGGTATTTTCGTAATCAATCAAATCAGTCTTGGATACAAATTTTGCCTTTAAAATTACCTTTGCACATCCACGTTCAATATCTTCAAAATTTGAACATGGATATGTTCCTTTATGTATTTCAATATTATTTTTATCAATCTTACACTTCATCCAAATAGATAATTCTTGTTTTTCCTCATCAAAATGGGGATCCGGACACGCTGTACACGGAAAATGTTTATTGTCATGTAAGTTAGTATACATAGGACCGCAGTTACATAGACCATTAGAATAACCTGGAGCTGTAATTACACCAGATGGTAAATGTACCAGACAAGGATCGCGGAAACAGGCTGAACGTGAGATATCTGGATTAGAAATATATCCAGGGGAACATCGACATATATATTTTTCTTGTTCTTTTAATGGTATAAAAAAGTCTTGGGGGGTCATTTGATTAAGGTCCACTACTTCATCCTGCCCATTGGTAATTTTAACCAAAGTTCCTCCTGGTTCACATGCAGTTAATCTATTTGTAGTTGCGTTATAAAGACCTGGTAGGTAGGATTTACACTTCCATCGATCTTCTTCAAATGAATACTGTAGAAAACCCCATACTGGGTCACAGAATTTTTCTTCTGGTTGTTTCCAAAGACAGTATGTGCATCCTGGTTTGAGGATTCCAGCTCCATAATAATATTTTATATTGCTAGTAGAAGATGATATAGGTATTACGACCTTTTCTAAATAACGTCCACATTTACGGCCCCCAAGTTTTTGACAAATTTGATTGTCATGTGACTGAGAACTATCTACTTTTAAAATCATTCCCTTACATTTATTGATTTTAATGTCATTATTGTTATCATATTCATTATAATTTAACCAACCTTGTAGATCAATAAATTCGTGTCTTTCTTCAAATGCAATTTCTTCAGCTTCAAGTCCCTCTTTAATACTTTGACGTAAAAAACTATGAATGTAAAAACGATCAGTAATATAAAGAAAATTAAAAAAGAGAAAAAAAAATGATAAAAACTATAACCGGAATTTGAAGAAAATACTGGTATGTCGAAGAAATCATTTTTTCTTTTTATTTAAGAGAAAATTTAGGAGTTTCTCAGTTGAAACTCTTTTATTACAATTTGTGGAATAACAGTGAAAACGATGACGATGAATATAAAGTCTACCTGAAGGTGTACGAGATTTACCACGAACTTCATGAAAAGGACAAAAAATATTACATTGCCATTTTTGGTTCATTGCTAAGAGTTCATTATATGGCTCCTTACATAATAATTCAGCACATTTTTGTGTAATTATCTCTGAGTTTTTTTTTTTTAAATTGTTTAATTTTTGGTTGATGCAGCGATCGTTTTAAAACCAACCTAGGACGACTAATTACATTTCCTCCTCCTCCTCCTAAATTATTATTATTATTATTATTATTATTATTATTATTATTATTATTATTATAATAATTATTTCAAAAATATTATTTCTAGTGGATAAGTGTCCCTGTTTAATTTCATTGATACTAGTAAATTCTATTGAAGTCTCAATACATCGATATATGAATGAAACACTCGCCATATTGGTACATGATCCTTATCACTAAACAATGTATATCTCAATAGAGAGAGAGAGAAAAGCTTACAAGATAATATAAAGGATATTGTAGAATCAGAGAACCTATATATGTCAGAAGTAAAATATTTTTTAAAGACAAAGTAAGTTATCGTGCAAATATGATCGGCGCACGACACTGAATTCTGCCAGGCCAACTACAACAGTATTTTCTTCAAATTCTTGTTACCAATTTTCATATTTTTTTTTAATATTCTATAATTTTCTTTATATTGCTGATCCTTTGTACATACATAAGTCTTTTAAGAGGGACTGGAAGCTGAATCCTCCTATTATTATTTATTATTGAAACTTGACATAATGGCTGACGAGCCTTATTACCAAAAGAGAGTAAGATAAAAGTTTACAGATATTATAAAGTATATTGAAGAATCAGAGAACTTAATTATAGCTGTACCATCAGAAGTAAAACAATTTGAAGAGCTGTTAAATTCTTGGGTATTATATTTACCTAATCTCCAAAATGTTGTGGTAAAGAGAGGAAATTGTAATAAGTGTTGGTACCAAAGTGAGAATAAAAAAACACTCACTATTTTTAGGTCACCTTTCGAAATAATTATTAAGCAAAATGATATAAAAGTTAGCTCTTCGTTTCTTATGAAAGATGTAATATTATTATTAGTAGAAGCTATTCAAAAAGAAAAGAGAAATATTCATGTATATTGGGATTAATTAATAACAAATATGATAAATTTATATACATTTTTTATAAACATTAAATTTAATTTAAATTTCAAATAACATTAAGTATTATATCAAATTTGGGAATATAAAAACCATTAACTAATTTCAAATATATTTCATTGGAAAATATTTCACATTCATTATTATAGAATAAATTTAGAATATTGTTATATGTTACATTTGAATTTTTATGTTTATTTATAATATCCCAAACTTTTAAAATATGAAATTCCGTCTTATCATTATATAACGGTTCTATTTGTAGATAAAAATCAATTTCTTCAGTATTTTCGAGGAATTCACTCATTTTTTTAATATTTATTAAAAAAGACATGATTATTCAGTACTATTCCAAGGAGTATAACTTCAACTAAATTAATGTGAAACATCAACTTAAACTAAAATTTCAAATGATGATATTAACATTTAGTGATTATTTAAGACACCAGCTAGCTCTAGTAGCCAATGTGATGAACCAATTGGCTTATAATGTCAGGTGTGAATAATTTCCTATAAAATTTTGTAAAAATACACTTATATATGTCGATTGAAAAATTTGCTTTAAGGTTGTTAGAGAGGTTCAAAACCTCTTTATGCTCATAGGATGGGATAATCTTAAATATTTTGGCTAAGTTAACATTAGGAATAATATATAAAATTCTTTTGAAAATTTCAAAAATATCATGTGATGATCCCAAATATATCCTTACATTAGCAAAAGTAATAGTACTTTGTTTGGCTTGAAACTCAAAGTGCATATCTTTCGTTTCAAAAGGGTCAAAGGTTAAAAAAAAGTTACATTTATTTTGACATGGCTTACTCCTTAAAATCCTTTCTTCAGGAGTCCTGAGAACGGTTGGTAGAGTGATACACAGCCTATCAGGTGGTTCCAGTTCCTTAATTGCTTCGCCATATCTCTGGGCATCTTCTTTTCTTATTTTTTTTTGTGTAGAAAGATAGGTCGACATAAATGACGACGACGAGGGCGGCGTTGAGGAACTTTTGTCATCTACAAACGAAATGAAACAAATAAATAACTAAGTTGTGTGTTTGTTAGTCATTATTTGTTTGGTAATTGAAGGGGCTGGGCCGGGTTAAGTCTTAGAGAATAAGGAGGAGAAGGAGAAGGAGGAGGAGGAGGAGGAGGAGGATGGGAAGGAGGAGGAAAAGGACGAGAAGGAGGGGGAGAAGGAGGAGGAGAAGGAGGAGGAGAAGGAGGAGGAGGAAGAGGAGGAGGAAGAGGAGGAGGAGGAGAAGGAGAAGAAGGAGGAGAAGGAGGAGGAGAAGGAGGAGGAGAAGGAGGTGGGGATTGGGAACTTTTAAAAGTCATAGAAATTGTACTGGAAAATTTATCTAGATAACTAATTGGAGGAGGAGAAGGAGAATGAGAATGAGATGGTGGGTGTGTTGTGGCAAGGAAGGAAGATTGATCTAGAGAAATTAGAGGAGGAGAGTAAGTAGGAGTCCAATTAAAATCTTCATCCGTCATTTTTTTTTCCATATTTTCAGTTTCCAGTAACTCGGAAAAGGACATGCTTCTTTTCCTTGTATCCTGAATTTCAGAATCTGGATCTATAAAAAAAAATAAAAAATAAATAAATAACCAGCTATGGCTAGGAAAATCTTTTGCTCTGATTTTTCATTTTATAGCCACCACATCTGTCCTGAGTTTCGGACAAGGAACTCGGCAGTTATACACTTGAATTGATCCTATGAAGTATGTATGATCATCACCATTCTGTATCGCAAAGACTACAAGATTATGGCTAATAATATCTTATCTCTGTGAATGGCTTCCAGGGTCACGGCACCTTAAAAACAGAAAAGATTTGCAACTCACCTTTTACTTTACTGGAGAAATCTCTTGCTAAACCCTTAGAGAGGTGATTTATAGTAGGGACCCCATGGTCCATACTGTTGGGTGTAGCAGGGACACACTGATGTGTGTGGAACCTCGAGTCCTTTAATATTTATACCCTGACAGGATGGGACTCTCCCGGATGGAGGCAGGGGGGTGGGGGAATTCCGTGGAGACCACTAGAACGCACAACACCACCCTGACACATCGAAATAATACTCTTACCTTTTAAAAAAATGAATACAATTTCACGAAAGATATTTCTTCTTGTTTTGTTATCAGTACGAGTAATAGTTAGTCACAATCCCCATTTATATACTGAATGTGCAGTCAACGAAAATGGAAAAAGATTGACAATATTTGAAGATTCAATTAAATTTTGGTTTGTAAGAAATAACCTCAATTTTATAATATCTATTTATTACGATAGAAATTTAAATGAATTATTAGGATATAATAATACAGAACAACATAAATGGTTAAATGCAGAGTTAAAATTTGGGAATGTTTCACAACTATTTATATTAAATAAATTTCAATTACCAATGAAAAGACGACTGAATCAAAACACAACAAGTAAATTAATAGGAAGATTTGTAATATTTAGCCATATCAATATTCTTCTAGGTTGCCCTCAAGGCTGGCCATACAGAAAATTATCATCATCAATGAAATATGATTTACAAATTGCTGCCTCAGGTAACGAAGAGGAATATCTTATTCTGACGCCCTTAGCAGATACCTATGTTAAGTTTTTAATAGATGGTCAAAGAAAGACACTATGTTTGGATCACAGTCATTCACAAATAAAGGTTGTGAATAATGTTAATAAATTATCAGAAAAGTGTGATACCTTAAATAGAATGTCGTCTGTTGTTATCAAATTTGTGTACGATGAGAATAATATTAAAATATTGGATGAACAAGATAGCATTCTTGACAATATAACAACATATAATAATAAGACTCGTCCTATACTTAAAGTTCTTCGAGAAGATTTAAATGGGACACTCTATATAGCACAGTGTATTGGTAATTGTAAAAAAAGTATTGATTCGCATGCTATTACCTATATGCATCAATATTTGTTTGTTTTGAGTATAATAATAATTATAATTTCAGTAAGTTTATTAATTATTCAATTATATTATATTATATGTGTTAAAAGTAAACAAAAAAAAAAAAAGGCAGGAAGAAATAGGAGTGTATATTTCATACGAACTTCCCGAACCACTTTAAACTAAAATTTATGTTAATAAACATCAACATCCCATCAAAAACTTAAACTATTTCTTTATCAATGTCTAATGTATCAAAAAATGCCCCAAACCCAAAACCCAAAACAACCATTGGAATTTAAAACACAATTCTTGAGATAATCCAACATGATTTGATTGATGTGTATAGTTAATCTGGTATACTAATAACGGTGTTTCCTCTTTGAAAAGAAACGATCTAGTACTACTTACTATCGGATATATATAGCAAATATCTTCATTTTTACTAAAAGTTCGGCTTGAAATGAAAGAATTCAACAATGTTAAGTTAATAGGAAGTGCACACTGGTTGTTTTCTACTTTACGTATTTCTACTCTACTTATTCCTTTAAAGAGTAGAATTTCTTTAGTATGTTGAATACCACGATTCAAATGACAAATTATTCTTCCCTCTAATGTTTCCAAAGGGTTATTTAATTTAATCTTAACCGTGGTCATTTTACATTCATATATTTTACATCCTATATAGTATTTATTAGGATCTGGAAAAGTTTCGTATAATAAGCGTCCCTCTGTTTCTTCATTTATATCTACATTTATAGTTAATTTTGGATATAAGAAATAAGAGTATGTATAACATGCACCACATGTTATTGAAAATGAAATATTATAAACAGTTGGGATCATTACTATTTCTTTAAATAATTTTGTTTTTGATTGTTGATGTCTTGTTTGCCATGTAGGATGGAATGGGTCATTTATAAATGTCATGTATGGAGTTTTAATAGATAATGGAGCCCATGGAATTATAGAATGAGCAAAACAAACAGTAGTAATTTTTCTTACGGTCAATATTAATAATAATACTAATAATTGATTCCAATCCATTACCTTAATTTATAGGATTAATGACTTTGATTTTCTTGGTCACACACTTCTTTATATAGTGGATTTTTTTTTATATTTATTCATTATAAAAGGATATAGATATTTTTTATTAGGTAAGATTACAATTATGATTTCCATCCATACCCCTAAAATGAAACTTGCCAGCTACATAATTGGTCAAGCAAGAGGATCAGCTGCCATTTGTGGAGAATATGCCTCTGCTACATTAGGCGTGTTGAACAATTATAAAGATATTAAAATATATTGCCTCATTGGGAAGGACTGGCTTGTTGATAAACTTTCAAACTTCATTCCCATCGAATATTCAGGTTATACACTTGTAAAAAATGAAAAAACAAAAAAAGGAGGGTTCATAGCAATCGCTGAATTAATACATCCGGAAGATGTACCAGTATTGATATACTTTATTGAGTCTCCGTCAATACGAGTATTGCTACCTAAAAACTACATTACATGGAAAGAACAAATTACATCAAAGTTCACAGTTGCAAATGGTACCCTCGACAATGGAGAACCTCCCAACTTTTCCGATATTGTTGGGAGATTTTATGAAGAAGTAATAAAAACTATGGATACTGATGCCGAAAGATGTGGAATTTTTCCTTCATTTAAAACAGATCAAAAAGTTTGTAAATTGTATCCAGTAGATCTAAGGTTGACATTTATTCATCCCCGTTTTGAAATTAAAAGGAAACGAAAAATCTGTGAGTGGTTTAATGAAGATGAGTATAATATTCCATTTCTTTCAATATTCGAGAGGTTAAAAATACCTGACCTTTGTAATGCTTCTTCAACGACATTACATGAAAGGGAAGGTACTGCAAAGAGGACTATAAAATGTAAATTACAAGGCAAGAAAATTCCCATTGGTCTCTGTGTACCTTCGCTAATATTATACAAATTTGGTTATAAAAGGGCTGAAATATTGAAAGAGCCTATAACCTTAGGCGTAATGGCTTTAGGAACCAGTAATCAGAATATGGACGAAAAAACTTATGTCATGGGAGCCTTAAAGAAAAGATGGAGTTGTACTCGCAGGAGGAGTGGGCAAATAAATAGGTATCCACAGTATGTAAAGTGTTATGAGCCAGTTGGTCTCATATATGAGTCTCAGATATTTGATAGATTCAGTCATAACCTAATTGATGGTTATATAATATCAAATAATGATGACCAATACTTATTCAGCCCATATGTCTGTCTTGGGTTACTGACTCGAAATATCAAAATCCTTCCTGTCATATATACTCATTTGCTATTCCCCAGAGGAAACGTTTTTGTAATTCAGAAGTCTGATGTAATCTGGTGTGTTCTCGGAAATTGCAAAGTGGCTCCTCCAAATACTATAGTTAAATGTATGAATGACCTCTAATTTTTTATAGGCTTTAGGGGACGTCGCACTTGGCCTACAACTTTCATGTCTGTTTAAGTTAATTTGTTTATATTTGAGTTAAAACGAATTAACTTAAATAAACTAACACAACAAGAAAATCACTCTGCCTTATTAGGCAAATGGGGTCTTTTTTGCATAGTGGCTGAGAAGTACGTTCTATGCCAGAGAACAAACGTCTCGGCCTACTGTGCAAGAAAGACCCCATTTACCTAATAAGGCTGAGTTCATTAGATTATTTTTAGTCTCCTCACCTGTGTTCTATACTCTGTCAGAATCAATCAAAATAACAGTTTGTGAACTGGTAATAAATAATAAGCCCAAATACAAAATATAATTCTTTACTGATGAGTATTTAAACCAAACCAACCATATATATATTGAAAAACGAGCGAAACGGCATTTTACTTTTTGGTGCTATGAGTTTTTACATAAATTTTCATTATGCCGGCATTTTTTGGTACATTTCTGATTATTTCTTTTGCAAATACATCTATGATTTAAACAAGATAAAAGTTTACAGTGGCATACTAATTGTTTCAAGTGCCTATTATCACTGAGAAAGTAATTTGATTGTCTACGAACAATCTCACGAAGCCCAAGTTGTTGATTCTTATTAATTTCGTTTGGCATTATTCTTTCGATTGTTTTATCAAAATCGTTTCTTGATAGATATTGGTTAATTGTTCCAAATTTTGTAGCTACACGATATAAATCTCTTTCATTGTCTATTTCGATGATAATTCCACTGATTGTTCGCATTCCTGTTTTGTTTTCCCTATCTTCTTTAGGTATTATCACATTAACAGTATCATATAGGCTAACAGGTGTTACATTTGCCGATGACAATTGTAACATTTTTGAGGCATTAGTTATCTGACGCTCATAAACTTTGCTTCTAATAGTTCCTAAATTTTCAATATGTAAATTATATGAATCGTTATTTACTTCAGAATTATTATTATCATTAGGTTTACCATCTTCTAAATTACATAATCTTCTATTTATTATTACTTTAGGCGACAGCACAATACCAGGTGCTGATGGTGTTGGTGGTGATAATATAGGGGGTAATGAAGGTGGCGGTATTTGTGGCAGGGATAATATGGAAGTAGAGGCAGTTGTAGCACCAGCAGCAACAGTAACAGTAACCTCCTCAACCTCATAAAAAATTATTTCTTCCATATCTGGCAACGGTGAAGAAATCTGACGCAGCAGCGGACTTGATGATGACAGGGAATACTGCAATTATATAAAAAAAAAATTTAGTATACAGAAATTAATTGAGGACTCTTGTTTTCCAAGGTTGAACTGAAAACAAAACCAATAAATATTAAGGAATTTTACCTTTGCTTCTTTGCCTCTTTTTTCTTCATCCTCTTTGTCTTCTTCTTCTTCTTCTTCTTCTTCTTCTTCTTCTTCATTGTCATCATAGTGACAGTTATTGAACAATTGGCTATATATTGAGGGCGAAAGACGAATCTTCATAACTATTGGCGGTTCTATACCAAAAACTGCCTTGTAAGGCGATATGCCAATTCCACGTGAATATGCTGTGTTTTTGGTGAATTGCACAAAGGGAAGTCCAGCTGACCAATCTCGCGTTTGATTCTCACACATCCAACTGCCAAGCATTTTGATTACATCCCCATTCGCACGTTCAATGCTCCCTTGGCTCTGTGGATGACGAGGTTTGCTATTAATGAGGAGCATGTTGGGCCACATTTCGTTTTTTAGCTCTTGAATCACCTCTGCCACAAATTCACGGCCGTTATCGCTCTGCAGAATTCGTGGGGCTCCCAAGAGAGCAAATATATCGAGTAAGTGGCGTGCCACTTCAATCGCCCGTTTACTGCGAAGAGCTCGTAAAACCGAAAACTTTGTTAAATGATCCTGATAATGTAAAATATATTTATACACACATCCTCCTTCTTTTTGCATATTTATTAAGTCCATTTATCCTCGCTCCGCAAAACTGGTCGATACAATGGGCCGTATTACCCCCTTTTTTCGTCGAGGAAGTCGTTTCAAATTGCATATGTGGCAGAGTGAAATAAAGAGTTTCACCGATTGTTGAGTGACGTTAGCGATAGTTTTACTTGCTTCAAAATAAGTTCTTTTTTCTCCTCCGTGACAAACTGCTCTGTGTGCATCATAAATCGTATCATACAATTGCCCTTGATGTATGAAACGACGACACATCCGGCCAGGATCAGCTGTTGTTGTTGTTGTTGTTGTTACAGCCGTAGTAGATTGACGATTGTCACTGGTCAGTTTACGCTTGGTCCCCCGCTTCATTCTTCGTTCAGTTTCGTCGATGGTTACTAAGACGTCATCCCCAAATAGATTTTTGACATCATATCGAGACAATAGATCATATTCATGAGAGGTCTTTGTAGTCAGTTTCAATTTAGCATTTTTGACTTCCTCGATGTATTGGGCTAATTTTTCTCGAGTGAAAATTTTCCGGCTTCCATGCCCACCTTTTTACAACATTTGGCTAATTTTTAATTCAAATTCCTTTTTTTGTATCACCTCTTCTTCTCTCTCACACCCTTCATTAACTTTTTGTCCCAAAGGTAAAGACGTGGATGATGAAGGTAATGGTTCTTCATCAACACTAGTATCGTTATTATCACTTCTTTCTTGTTGTTTCTGTCCACATGTTAATGGAGAGGAAATTGTAGGTGTGTCCTCCATGCTGGAGCAAAATCGACTGACTCTGATATTAACCCTCACACGCTGAATATTTTATATTGACCAATCACTGGCAGGCTTTCTTGGTTAAGCTGGCAGTTTACAGTTTGTGCTTATTTGACTAAATTATTCCTGTAAGACAACACAAACATTGTTGTTACATTCTAGGTCAATTATTTCAAGTTTCCGTTAAAATGTCAGTGTCATCAATATCTAGCAAAATTATTATAATACTTTGCCTAATGGGCAGAGTGCACTTATTGTATGTGGAAAAAAAAAAAAAAAAAAAAGGAACTAGACTAAAATTTAATTTATTGACTATCATCAATTCAATGTGTGTGTTGCGGGTTACAAACAAAAAATCAGTGTAGCATCATACCCTCCCTGAGAGAGTGAAATATCATCAGTTCAATGTGTGTTGCTTGTTACGAACCAAAAAAATTCAGTGTAGCATCATACTCTCCCTGAAAGGGTGGAGGGAGGTGTTAAACAATGATAGGGTTAATTACCAATGTTTGAATGTGGTTTGGGGAAGTTGGTTGACGGTTAGCCAATTTCCTTAACTCTCAAAACTTAGCTGATGTTCTTCTTTATGTTAACGACCACTTGTATATCTTCCTTAAGTATGTTAACTATAGCCTGAAGTGCATCCTGCTGCCATTTTAGGTATTGTGATATATCCTGCACTTTGTCAACAACCAGTCCATACCGTTGGGCTCGCGGAAAACTACCAGGCTTTATAGACTGAGCCATTAGTTCATTCAAACATCCCTTGAGGTCCTGCAGCTGCATATACAAGTTTTCTAATCGCAGTCGAATCTGATCCTCTATTTCTTCTAGTGGTAGATTTTTTTTCCTTTCAACCTCTTGTGCTGACACCAATTTTAGAACTCGGCGCATTATATTTGTCTGTTTCAACTTAAAATTCTGAATGGTAACTTTAATTGTCGTCTGCATACAACTTAATTGTCTTATTTCATCCATGATATTCTTCATACTATTATGAATTTTATTGCCATATTCTTCTTGATACTTGAACTGTTTCTGTAATTCCTGAAATACCACTTTTACAACAGGTATCAATTTCTTTGGGTCAGGATTTTTTTGCTTGCCCAGTTCCCACAATGCTGGATCAATTCCTATAAACAATAAATAATTTATTTTAATTTTTAATTCCACAAATGTAGGAAAAAAATACCCCGTAATATCTTCACTTTTGTCATTATGTCACGATAAGTAGATGGATTGGTCATATCAAAATCATTTACCTCTTTGCGGTGTATCAAGATATTTCTTCATTTGTTGTTCAGTTAAAGTCAACATTGGAATAATCTGTTCAATAAACAAATTCTGAAACAGAAAAAGTAGGCATTTTTGTCTCTGTCTGGCTATCTACCTGCCTGTCTATCAAAAAACGTTCCATTAATAATGTCCCTTTTAAGCTAATTTGATTATTTAAGCCAACCTGATATCAATTCCCATTAAATAGATTGGTGCAAGCTATAATAAGGCTTACTTAGGCTTACCTTAAAAATTGGATTGTATGATGCTCTTAACATATGACTAAAGGTGTCAGTGGTAGATGCACGTTGAATCTCTCCTAGAAGGTATATTATAATATAGAGCAGTTTGCATAATACCATACTTGAAATCATTTTTTATGATAATTATTATTAGGGAAAACATTATAAAATCTTTAAATTCTTTTACCATTAGGAAAAACTTGCTGAATGTAAAATCTGAAGTTCGTTTTGTTTGGTACTTCAGCAGCAAAAATTTCATTAACAACAACTTCATTACCTCCGAATAATAGACTCAATGCTGAAATAACTTCCTGTTTGTAGGCCCAGGAAGAATAAAAAAAAAATAAAAAAAAACATTTTTTAATGTTCCCGGATCCTAGTCATATTTAACACTGAAAAATTATTAGAATATTATACAAGTATATGATTATTAATTACTTACTCCACTTCTGAAAGGCCCCTTCCAATTATAATTTGCACAATACCATCTTCATTACGATAATTGGGAATTTTTGTATAGCAAACTACTTTGAAACGACAATATGGATTTTCAGATGTGAACTCTACAGGTGACATATTGGACGAATAATAACCTGGAATAAAATTCATAAAATTATACTTTATTTTAATTATATACATTTTACAATATTATAAACAACTAGTCAAATCTACTAAGTTTTCCATAATGGTTTACTCACTACCTCATTGAAAAAAAATAAAATCCACATATTTACCTTTACCAAACCCCCAAAAAGCTTGAAGTTGATTCCACTTTCGCAAGACCTCATCATTTTCATTATTGAAGTAGGAAGGAGCACAGATTGCAATATGTAATGCCATTGATGATGAGCCCGGTTGTTGGTGAAGCATCTGAAACTGATGATTGCCCCTATTTGATTCGACCAGTGAAATAAAAACAATGTTCATCGAATCCTCACACATTATGGTGAAACCATTTAACACACCATCTCACCAAATGACCTACAACAGATCACAATTGCCTTATGTTTGTAAATATATATTAATTTAACTAGTCAGTGGTATGAAGAAAACATTCAATAAAACATATCACTAACTAGTACAAATCAATAAATATCCAGCGACAGGCCTCCGTTGCAGAAATAGGAAAGCGTCTTTTCTTCACAGAAGTTCGTTTGTCAAATATTATGGAAAAAACAAAACAAAAAAAACACTTCAATCAATATCATAATGCGCTTCTGTTGATAGGTCGAATTAAAAATTTTAACAATAATATATATCCAGCAGACAACATTGAGTTAACAACCACACTTCTTTTTGGTAAGACGAAACTTTATAGTTGATCTGGTGGTTTTCAGTCTATGACAAGCAGGCAACCCACAATCATCATTAACACATGAAGACACATGTGTATGCAAGAGGGTTGAATATAAGATTAACACCGAACAATGTGGATGTCTAGAAACTACTACATGATGACGAACCCGGCGAAACATTAGACAAATCGGGGTACAAGTTTTTTTTTGACATGAAGCACTGTGGGCAAATTCATACAGCAACACATTGGTTCCATCGTGGTTAGCAAACCATTCTAATATTTGTAATAAACTTTGAGTATTAATTTCACAATAACGTTGTTTTTTTTATATAGTCTCAGGCGTTATATTAACCAACTTTCTCAAAGCCACATTTTCATCATTGGAATGGATATGGTTTTCTATTTTAACAATAATAGACTTGCTAGTTGAAGTAGTATCTTTTTTCTCTTTTATCTTCTTCTCTTCGGCTCCCTCACTGATATCGCTAATATCATCCTAGAAAGATTAGATTTCATCACAAATGCACCTGAGACATTATTTATTTATTTATTATAATATAGTGTCCAAAGCTTCATCATGATTATCATAAAATAACTTTTAGGTACTTACACCACAAGATTCCTTGGATAGCTCCATTACACAGTAGCCCGTATTACTACTGAACAGGATTCTGGCATACTGGTTGACTGGACTGGATACGGAGGCTCTTATATATTGTATCACCGGCATATTGCATGGAACTTAATGTAATGATTCATTTCTCTCTTTGAATTATATTCATTGGTGAATATAAAATAGAAAAGTTGATTCAATGGCGATAACCAAACTTGGTGTTTACATCGGACGATAGTAGCACTGCTTGGTAATCATGTGATATGTTGATATTTTATAAAGAAGATTATGGTTTTGTTATTATGTCCATAATTACATACCTTATATTTTGTAGTCTTGTAATTAGTGGAAAGAGAGAATGTAAGGTATTTAATTCATTATTCATCAAGTCAAAATATAAATATGATAAGTAAAATAGTAAAAGATAATAGATATATATTTTTATTTTTATATTAAATTATTTATATTCTATATAAAAAAACATCTTCTATTCCATCCATCAACTAATTAACTAAAAGTCTGAATCTAATGTAAAAACACTGTATTGATCTGAATTCATTACACCATATTTTTTATATTCACTTACTTTTTTTTCATAAAAATTAGTTTTCCCTTCTAATGAGATATTTTCCATAAAGTCAAATGGATTTTCTACATTATAAAGTTTCTTAAAACCGAGTTCAAAGAGAAGTCGGTCAGCCACAAATTCTATATACTTCCCCATTAGATCACAGTTCATACCAATAAGTTTGATTGGCAAGGCATCTGTTAAAAATTCTTGTTCAATCTTCACAGCATTATCAATGATAGAATATACATATTTCTGATCAGGCTTATTAATCAAGTACTTAAATATCAAGCAAGCAAAATCTGTGTGTAACCCTTCATCTCTAGAAATCAGTTCATTACTGAAGGTTAGACCTGGCATTAAACCACGTTTTTTTAACCAAAATATTGCAGCAAATGAACCACTAAAGAAAATACCCTCTACTGCAGCAAAGGCAACAATGCGTTCGGCATATGTTGCCGTTCTATTGGTAATCCACCTTAGAGCCCAATCAGCTTTTTTCTTAACAGCTGGCAGCGTTTCAATAGCATTAAATAATCTGTTCTGCTCCTGTAAATCTTTTATGTATGTATTAATAAGTAAACTGTACATTTCATTGTGAATATTTTCCATGGCAATCTGAAAACCATAAAAACACCTCACTTCTGGTATTTGTACCTCTTGGCAGAAACGTTCAACAAGATTTTCATTGACGATACCATCTGATGCGGCAAAAATGCTAGAACATGTGAAATGAAGTGACGTTCCTCTTCATTAAGTTTCTGTTCCCAATCTACAATATCCTTTGACAAGTCTACTTCTTCAACTGTCCAAAATGATGCTAGCGCCTTCTTATACATTTTAAAGATATCATGATTTTTAATTGGGAACAATGTAAAACGTCCTGGATTTTTAATCAAAAAGGGTTCAATCATCTGAAAAAAATATATAAATAAATAAATAAAATATTTATTTTAACATTGTGTTCACTATCATAGCATAATAAACGAATGAAATTATTGAATTTTGAGTAAAAAAGAGATTAATTTACTACGTACATGTTCTTCCATCCTATATTTTATGTAAACTAAAATAGGTACACATACATATATATATATATACATACATACATATACATACACACACACATATATATTCTTTTCTTTGACACGCTTCCCAATGAGCAGTATCCATTATAACACCAGGCAGTAATACTTCCTATGTTTTGAAGACATGCCAATTGAACCTGATTGTGACTCACTGCTGCGTTTGTTGCTATTTACTTCAGTAACAGTATATTCACTCTCTGGGAGAACTTCAGAAGGGTATATAGGGGGTATTTAATTGTTCCAAGTATCAAGTAGATTTGCTCTCAATTTTTCTGAATTGATACTCCCTATATCTTCTGTTAAAATATTTAAAGATTTTAAATGAGGTTTAATACTAATGTCTGCAAATTCATATGAAAGGTACTTATTTACCAATACATAATTTCGTTCCCAGTCATTCATACTTAAAATAATCTTAACATCTTCAAAATGTTTTAAATTAAAGTTTTCCACTTTATTTATTGAGGGCCAAGTAATTGAAGCACATTTTATAATAATTATTTCACTGTTTTGAAGATCAATTAATACGTCGGCAAATGTTTTTCTTACATTTATCGATGAAACATTATCTAATATAAGTAAAAATGAATTTTCCACTAAATGATACAAGTTGATTGTTGGATTAAAGTTTTGTAAAAATTCCACTTTTATTTTTAAATTATTTCTCCATATGACAATTTTATCCCACACTTGAATGATATTTTTTGGGGCTGTTAGTATTATAACAGAATATTTTCTGGGGTAGATTTCATATTGCTTTTTCATGGTTTACAAAAAAAAAAAAAGCAACTGCGCCACCCTTGTTGACAGTTGAGATCTTGAAGAACAAATAGAACCAATATCACCATCATTTTATAATTATCTGAAAATGATAAAAAAAAATAGTTCTTTGTATATTATAAGCTCAGAAATATATAAAGATGTGTTGATACAAGAGTAGAATGAATAATTTATTCCCAAGAAAAAATCTACATACCTTATTTTTTATATAATTATCTTTTTAGTAATAATATTTAAACAGGTTAGTATATCATGCTTTACAGTATTATAAATCCTACATTTTAACCGTGATCCTAAATTTAACCACAGCAAATGGATCACTCATTATATTAATATTTTTTGCCCACATTTTACATATTATAATATTTTCACCTGGGCTAAGTTTCAATTGAATAGGAAGAAGTGGGGCATAATATCCATCTATATGTTACTTGGTTGGAAAATAATAAACAGGAAAACCTTGCGGAGTACATTTGTTTGGACTATTAACCCAAATATGTGAACAAGATACCCATACACATTTTGGTAACTTATTACCATTAGCAATTGAGCTTTTCTTCATATTTTCACGCAGGCTTGTAATCTCATGATCTGAAGAGAGTGGAAGATCTTCAATTCTATCATATACATTAGGTAAAAAATTTCGAAGATTACGAATAGATAATAAAATTATCGGTGTTAAGGTATTAAAATACCAATTCTCTTTCTAAATTGATCAAATATGGATGTATCAAATTTACAAAATACATTATTATTTTCATCATTATTAATCGTTGTATCATCATTACAATTAACTGTATTTACATGAGAAATCATATCGTAACCACGATTTTGGTCCATATAATACTTACTTTCAAAGACAACATACAGACCAGCAGGTTTAGTATTAGTTTTTGTAATGAAATTCATTGACAGTTGAGGATGCTGAGTTGAAATTGTTGACCTATTTCTTGAATAATATAAATATATAATTAAAAAGATCACAATTAAAAATATCATAAATATTATAATATATAAGGAATTTGATAGTGACATTATTATTTTATTTTATATAAAAAAATGTCTCTCACATCTAAACTAATAATGTATACTAATGATTATATTATATATAACGAAACAACATTCTTGTTGACTTAGTTGTGTTAGTTTTGATACGATGGTCATCTAGTCAATATATGGGGTTACCTGCAGGGGTCACGACTATCCTCAGTTCTAATCTACACATGAATAATCTTCCATTTAGACCACCACACAGCTGAGTGGATACGAACATTGGATAGCGTCTTTCACCCTGATACCCCTGTTTCATAGCAGTGCTGTCAGGGGCTGCTTCCTGGGGGTAGAAATAGGCCTGGTCTAGGACTGGTCTGCGGGGACACTAAATAGTCCCTAAATCATCTCAGGATATTTAGTATATATATATATATATATATATATATATATATATATATATATATATATATATATATATATATATATATATATATGTCGTACCTAGTAGCCAGAATGCACTTCTCAGCCTA
>NW_027189135.1:304142-397152 GCF_040958095.1 Procambarus clarkii
TTGGCAGCTGATTACTTAAATATTAAAGATCCTAACTGATAAAGGAATCAACATGTTTGCCAATATTATTAAAAAATTGACAGTAGAAGAAATCAGAGAAATATTTCATATAACTAACGATTTGACACCTGAAGAAGAAGAAGAAATTATTAAAGAAACTAACTGGTGTAAATTTATATAATTATAAGACCAGAAATTATGTAAAGAATAATTACTGTGGAGTTCAGTAAACCGTAGACTTTTTATTAATGGTTAATGAAGGCAGAGGACATGACCTCTTGGGTGTTAGTAATAATTAGATGCTAGAAATTAGGTTTTGAAGATTTACTTTAAGGAGAAAATACAAGATTTGATAATAGCTGTTGATATGTATTAATTAGATCCATATTAAATGATTATAGTAAGTAACAAACAGTACACTGATGAGGAAACATTATATAATGTTATTATATAGTCTGTTGATATGCATACTCCTTTTTCTTCTTATAATTATTCTCTAAATATTCATTATATTTTTGAATACACCAATCATATGACATCAAATATACATAATATATTATCATTAACAAAACAAAAGAAGTTATTGAATAATGTAAGATAATAATAAAATATTCATCATTATTATCATTTATTACATTTTCACTAACTTCTACTGAGAATGTACTCTGTTCCGTTAACACCAAAGTAGGTATTTTCGTAAATTACCATTTTTAATTACTTATTTGGAAAGACTAAGGAGACTCAGGGGTAGGTAGGAACTTGTGTTAATCTCCTTTCCCATACAACTCCTTTATATAGCTATCAAACAAATATATATCATTATTATTTTTTATTTATAGACAGGTACACTATTTTTCGGGTAATCATTATTTGTTTATGTTGTAATTTATGGAAAACAATTTGACACTTTTTTTTTTGGGGGGGGGGGTTAAATGTATTATATATATATAGAGAGAGAAGCTATATCCTAACTTATTGTATATGATTTTGGTGTAGGGTGACGACCACTATCATTGTCCATGATTAGAGGTAATCACAGCACAGGAGCCTAATGTAGAAAGATGTAACCAGAATGAAGCTAATATTGCCGAAGTTTCACTGAAAGGAGAGAGCGTGGAGAATAAGGCGGAGAGTTTAGCCAAGTATATTGTGTTTTCACTGATGGAGAAGACAAAGGCGACAACTAATGATAAAGTTGAAGAAACACTCCTCAGATGTATCAAGACGATGGTGCACAGTCACGAAAAACAATTTAAGGGAATATTTAAAATATTGGACATTACTCATGACACTGGATATGTGACATTTGTTGGAGTTTTCAATGAACTATTTGAAGGTGAAAAGATGGCTATTACTTGGGGCAGGATAATTGCACTATATGCTTTTGGTGGACAGATGGCTTTGTATTGCAAAGACAAAAATATGGAGGACTTGAGCGAAAAAATAGCAACATTTATGAGCAAATATGCCAGTGAAATAGTGGCACCATTTGTTTTGAGAGCTGGTGGATGGATAAAAATATGTGAAGAATTTCCAGCAGAAGAAGGTGATACGTTGCTGGTTTAGATATCATTGTCCCTGCAGGTGTATAAAGCCTCTCTCTCTCTCTCTCTCTCTCCCTCTCTCTCTTTCTTCTCTTCTTCTCTCTCTATCTCTCTCTCTCTCTCTCATTCTCTCTCTTTTTCCTCATCCACAATAACTTAAACTTCCCCAAAGTCAGATAGAAGAAAATTATAAAATTGAAAATTATTGGCTACATGGCCATGTATGATATATAAGACAACCCTCAACCTTATATTCCTTATATTAGTTTCCACTGTGAAGGGAAGAGACCTCGCTTGGAGCTCGTATATATATACTATATATATATATATATATATATGTAAAAAGTGTAAAAAGTATTATTAAAACATATAGTTTTTTCATTTCAACAGATATCATTAATCTTTATGGACACTCAGAGTTTCAGTGCTGGAATAGAAACTTTTCTACAAATGGGGGAACAGGAACCTCTAGTCATGGATGAGGTAAAAAAAAAAATAAAAAAAAAAAATTAACTCTATATCATCATCTGAGACTCATTACAAATTTTCATAAGATTGTGATTTGTCATAAGATTGTGATTTTTTATTTTTTTTTTGTCATCTTATAAGGTAAATGTGGTACGATTTGATATGAGATTACAATTCGAGGGGGACAGCAAGGACCAACACTCCCGAGGCACAGAGCGCCGGTGCAGGTGCAGTAGGCGCAGCAAAGACCAGCACTCCCGAGGCACAGAACATCGGCGTAGCAAAGACCAACACTCTCGAGGCACAGAGCGACAGCGCAGCAGGCGCAGCAAAGACCAACACTCCCGAGGCACAGAGCGACAACACTCCCGAGGCACAGAGCGACAGCGCAGCAGGCACAGTAAAGACCAACACTCCCGAGGCATAGAGCGACAGCGCAGCAGACGCAGCAAAGACCAGCACTCCCGAGGCGGAGAATGGAGGCGCAGTAAAGACCAGCACTCCCGAGGCGGAGAATGGAGGCGCAGTAAAGACCAGCACTCCCGAGGCAAAGACCAGCACTCCCAAGGCAAAGACCAGCACTCCCGAGGCGGAGAATGGAGGCGCAGTAAAGACCAGCACTCCCGAGGCAAAGACCAGCACTCCCGAGGCAAAGACCAGCACTCCCGAGGCAAAGACCAGCACTCTCGAGGTGGAGAATGGAGGCTCAGTAAAGACCAGCACTCCCGAGGCGGAGAATGGAGGCGCAGTAAAGACCAGCACTCCCGAGGCAAAGACCAGCACTCCCAAGGCAAAGACCAGCACTCCCGAGGCGGAGAATGGAGGCGCAGTAAAGACCAGCACTCCCGAGGCAAAGACCAGCACTCCCGAGGCAAAGACCAGCACTCTCGAGGTGGAGAATGGAGGCTCAGTAAAGACTGTCACCTCCTTGAGTTATCACAGAGTAGCGGCGCTCCAAAGACCAACTTCAATCATACTGCTCTTACACCACCACCTGTGCTGACCTGATGCTAGGAGAAAGAGGAAGGGTTGAATTGTAATTACCTCAGTACACGCATGAGGTTTCAGCAGGTGAACACCTTTCTGTTGTAGTTCTGAAATAATTTTAAAAATAATATAATCACGTGATACGACTCCTTTCGAATTTTAATTTATTCCTAGATATTATTTTCACTCTTAAGGTTTTCTTTATAGTTAAAAATGAATAATAATAATAATAATAATAATAATAATAATAATAATAATAATAATAATAATAATAATAATAATAATAATAATAACCTCTTTAAAAAAAGAGAAAGAGGAAAAAGAAAAAATTGAAAATTTTGTCTCAATGGCATATTTCCCATCAAAAGGAGGAATTTACAGTCCCAGTGAAAATGAAGAATCTAATAATAAAATTCGAAAAAACAAAACAGCTGCAACAACAGCAACAGAATCTAAACCAACACCAACACCAACACCAAGAACAACTAGTGAAAGAAAAAGTGAACAAAATCGAAGAAAATCTCAACAACAACAACGTCGATACCGCATACCATTTGTCAAAACAGCAGGTGGACTCTTACCCTCTAGTGACGCATATCGTGTAAACCGAGATGGTCACATTAAAAACGAGAAAAATCACTTTAATAGGGATGTTTATATTGATGATTATGAATTTAGAGGAAAGAACGCGAATAGCTAGAGTTGAAAGACGTTTACAGTATATTGAGGAGTGTTTAGGTAAGAGTAACATCATTAAAGCTGAACCAATAACAGCTTTAATTTATACACATGAAAGTGCTCAATTTATTATAAATAAAGTTTATCATAACTGGATTAGATTTATGGGACATGTGGCTCAGCAACTTATGTCTAGAACAATTGAAAATTTGTTTGGAGCTGCTGATTAATATTTATTTGAGGGTTGGTTTGAAATTCAAAAAAATTTAAGATCACCCCCACTAAATTATCATTTTATCGACTATAAGGAAAATGTATTAGAAGTAAATAAGGAAATTTTGAATTTGGCATTAGAAGGTGATAGAGATCAAAATGATAAACTCCTCTATCCTCAAGATTGTGAGTATATTAATCTTTATTTGTACAATACTACTAATAATGTGTATATTTTTTATTCAATAAATGAATTAATAAACATATATAAAACAAAAACAGATGATGATAAAAATTATATAAACAAGGATAATGATCGGTCTCTTGTAAGTGGCCTAGATGCTTATAGTTTGGTTATGCCTGGAGCTGATAAATGATATAAGGTGTTAGGTTCCCATCGTATTTTATATAATACATTTGTAAATATGTCTAATGGAGAAATGTTCAACACTAGTCTAAATGGAATGGGAATGTCAGCTCTTAACGTCTGTGTTATTATTGTTCATGCCATGATTCATTTAAAATGTTTACTTGATAAAAATATACTTCCCACTGAGAAAATGCGACACTCTAACAAACATTTCATTGAAGAAGTAATAAAACATGTTCCTTCCACATTATTCGGGCATCCCATGTTACCAATTGTTACCTTCAAAGACCAATAAAAAAACAATTTAATTAATTATTTAAAAAATAAGAAAACAATGTCGTGGAATATGACTACAAAGCCACTTTTATCATATTTTCCTTCTGATATAACTAGTGATACTAATGTAATTATTACAACTAGTGACACTAAGTCAACAATAACAACAACAACAACAACAACTACATCCACTGCAACATCTACAATTACTACTGATATATTGTCACCAATAAACAATGATGACAATAGTAATAATAATAATAATGATGTTAATATTAATAATTATTTTAACAGTAAACAAATGTTAGATACTGAAGATTTTACTCAAGATATGTTTTTTTATAAATATGAACGATATCTTAACGAGGAAAAAAGAGCACCAGCTCTTCTTGTTTTTGATTTCGATAATACATTAGTCATATATGATGAACAACAACATTTACAACTGAATTTGTCAGATAGTTTTCCCTCAGTATATACACGGCCATTTTTATATGAGATGTTAGATTATATGAAAGCCACCAACAAACACAATATTCTTATTTTATGGACAGCAGGAAAACGATCATATATTCGAAATGTTTTAACTTTATTGAACATGTGTCAATATTTAACACATATTTTAACGTATTATGACTGTGTTTTATCTAAAAATAAATATGGTGTTAGTAAGTCATATAAATATATTGTCAATAAATACCCTAAATATTCAGATATGAGAGCCATACTGATAGATAACTGGGCTGTTTATAATGCTTTGGGAAGGAAAAGAAAGAGTTATAAAACAAATTATGATAATGGAATAGTCAAACAGCAATACAGTCGACTGATATCTATCAAACCTTATACCATATATGACGTGGTGAAAGAATTTGGGGCTTTCAATATACCCCCTCATCAAATAAATGATATTGATATGTTCATTCGTTCTAAAGGCTTAAACGGCAAAACCTAATAATAATTATAATCATAATAATGGAACAGATTCATCCACACCAGGAAAATTAGACCAGTACCCATCATATGGGGACACAGCTCTCTTATCCTTAATATGTTTCTGTGAAAGAGAAATCTTTGGGATAGTAGCAACTCCGACTATACAAAACAAAAGAAGTATAAACAGTGACTACTATATTATTATGCTTGAAAACGATCAGTTATCATTGATAAATAGAAACAAGGTAGAAAATAGTAATATGATCAGAAGTAGACAATGCCGTCCCCTTATATGGATACAAATTTCGACTTAATGATAGTAGTACTATTAATATCTATTTTATATTTCTATAAGTTTGATTAAGTAGGTACTCGTGGGATTATGCCTGAAAGCTTCTAAGGCAGAATCCCGGCTGGAGAAGCAACAATATGGTGTTCAGCTGACATTGGAATGGTCAAAGAGCGATTGGCTTTAGTAACCCTAGGACTCAATGATCGTTAGTCATCTTGTGTTAATTCATCATCATCATCATCATTCATTCCATACGTTTTTATTTCGGATATGATTTTTTCTATTAATTCAAGTTGGTTATTTAACATTAATTCTTGTTCATGTATAGTGTCAATAGTTGAAAGGTTAACCCTTTTCCATAATTCATTTTTACTTTCCTCTGTTTTTCTGTAAATTTCTTCAATGTTGTTTTTATAAATTTCTTGAGAGTTTTTTAGTTGCCATTGATAATGTTCATGTAACTGTTGTATACAAATTTATTATTGTTTTCCAATTGGTTTACATTATTTTGAAATGTGTTTTGAATTTCATTTATTTTTGAAATAGAGATTGTATTCATATTTACACAACTTTTTATGAGTTCATTCATGCGTTTGCATAACAGAAAACAAAGGTAAATCAATTGAGTGTAGATTGAAAATAGGTGTATAAAGATGACTACGTTCAAGGGCAAATAGAAACTGTTCAAATAATTTATATACACCAAAAATTCTGTCCATGAGATTGGGTTCATCCATATTTTCGTTTTCAAGTTCATTGATTGCACAATGTATAAGGTTGGTTAGTAGATCGTTAATGAGGGATGAACCTACTATTTGGTCAATATTATCGGTATTTTTAAAGAATTCATTTAATTTGTGAAGATTTTCTTTCGGTTTAAATTCTTTCATATCATTTTTCTTATCTTCTTGTAATGCTAATTTGAACAGCGTTGAACATATTATCAAAGGAAATGGGTTTAGTCTCTCTGGACTATTTTCATTTTCGGGTATAATTTTAATTTCATTTACAAAGAGTGTTTTTAGAATAGATTTTTTCAAAGTCTAAATAAATTTGAAAAGCTTTTTTATATTTTTTATTTTTAAGGGCATCATTAAGATTAATAATATCCAAGGTTGATTTTGAAGTCATTTTTTTTATTTTATTTTACTTTGTTAATTTGGTTGTTTTATGGACTCAATAAACTCGTTGTGATCTTTCATTTCAGCCAAAAAATTTATATTATGGGTAATATTCCCTAGAGAATTTTTAGAAATGAAGTTTGTGCCAGTATCTCGAGCTAATATATTTGGTAAAAATGTTGCCATATTCTTTAAAACTAATTTTTCATTACTGCATATATTTGTAAGGGAAATGAATCCTATATGAGATGAATAAGCAGTATTAGGAGGGGTTGTTTCTAATATCCTAATCATACATTCTCCGTTGGATTCGTCAGTGGAAATATCAATATTTGAATTTTTTTCCGGTTTCAAGTTAATATCTAATATTTTACTAGGGTACATTCCCATTGCAATATCGAGAATGGAAACATCATTAATGTTATTTACCACATCCACATTTAGATCATCATTAAATGTATTGAAATACCGTTTTAAATTATCAGTATTTGAAGTTAAATGACTTTGATACGTTTTAACCATGGGTTTCTCAGTTGCAATATGAGACAGATAAGAAAATTTGGTCTCATGTATAAAAGAAGGGGGATGAATATCTATAGGTCTAACAGGATTTTTGAGCTGTTGTAATACATTGGGTGAACTGGTATTGGTTTGGGTGGATATTTTAGGTTTAAGAGCTCGTTTTAATTGTATACATTCAGTGGATTGATTTTTGGTAGTAGTTGTAGTAAAAATAGCTCTTCCTTGTCTGTTAACAATAAGAATGTTATGCATCGTGAAGATACATCGACCATTGAGAGGCGGTAATTCTTTAAGATCATCGAGGGAGTCAGAAAGAGCAATTGCTATAGCTATATAATCATGAGTCCCATGTGTCGATAATGGTTCACAGTATGACAATCGATTATTTCTTATTTGTAAGAGCCGTTGCTGAGATTTAATTAACTGAGCATAATAAATACTCATTATATTGTTAATATCAAAGATTTTTAAATCCACTGAATTAAAATCATCATTTTTTATAACTTTAATAAATCGTGAAGAAGGAGGAGCGCTTATTCCCTTTTCATTGTCATTCCATTGTTCGTTTTTTAATGGACGTTTATAGTAACCGTTTTCCAAAGGATATGGGAGACTTTCTACAAATTTTGTATAAATTTTAGTTAAATCGTCAACATTTCTTTCATTATATTTCGTCTATTATTTCTTTAGTGTTAACCCAAACAATTTTAATATTTTGATCTATGAGATTTGATGGCATAGCTAAAATTTGTAACAAAATGATTGGGATTGGGTAAGATAACATTACCAGGGAAGAAAGATATGTTCTGTGTTTGTTTAATTTGGGGATAAATTTTGTAATTAATACCGAAACTAGATAGAGCATGCCAGAAATATCCTAAATTATAGGTGTGTATTCCAATGTTATTATGACACATTTCATTATAATGAAAATCATTTAAAGTTTCCCGAAAGATTAAACCCATTTTCACATACAAACATGGTTGGCATATGGCAGATAAACTTATATAGGTATTCGATTTGGATAATTTTTCTTGGGCTTTCATATAGAGTTGTTCAAGTTGAAGTAAATAATAATCTTTATCTTCTGTTTTTACATTAGGTAAAATTGCATGTTTACAAATACATTGAGTACCTATCATATTTATTTGTTCTCTAATCATCGTTCTAATTAAATTATGTTGGGGTGAATCATCATTAATTTTAGAAATGATATTAATGACATCAGAATTAACTAGGGGATTTTTTATTGAAAGTGATGATGTCGGTGATTGAGGTAAAGATGAAGACATTTATTTACCTTTTTATTTTAATTTATAATAAAAAATATATGAAAATATGAATAGTCCTGTAGGGATTCCAAATACAACCAATCCTGTACAATCACCAAACCCACCATCAAACCCACCACCAACCACCAGCACAAAACCAACAAACAAACACCATAACACAACAATCAGTAGTTGGTCTAACTCCGAATTCATCTATAACATCAATAATGGCCAATCCAAAAGTTAATCCAGAAATATCTGAAGTTCTTTCCAAAATTCAAGATATGACTAGATATATCAGTGACCCTAACCAACGTGCTTCTTTCATAAAAGCTTTGGGTCAACAGTTAAATATGATAGGTAATTCTTCTAAATGTGTTTGTATTCACGCTCTATTTCCTGACCTAAAATATGAAGAAAAAGATTATCATTTACAACAAATTGAAGATTTGTATAGAAAAGCACGGGAAAAACCAGTACATAATATTTATAAAAGTTTGTCTGCTATATGTCCACCCTGTTTATATCTAAAAATGGGTTTGTTATCAACAGACGTGGTGAAAGATTTTAAAGACTCATTTTGTTCCAACAAAACTGGGCCTCATAAAACTTATAATTTAGGACCAATGGCTCATGTCTTAACAAGTTATAATGTTAATCAAAAAGTCTATCCTAACATGCAAAATGCTATGAATATATCTTTTCATCCAGGTAATATTCTAATCCCTGATTCAAAAATCTTTTTACAGATGTTAGCTATGCCATCAAATCTCATAGATCAGGGGGTTAAAGTAATTTGGGTTGATACAGAGGAAACTGTTCCTTGCAATAATAATAACATTAAAGACCAATTGGAATGTTATGAAAAGTTTATGAACGCTCTCCCTGCTTCTCTTGATAATGGTTATTACAAAGGTGAGCCTATACCAACTGACAAGAATAAATTAATAACTTCTCCACCTCATAAATTTGTTAAAGCAGCTAAAGGTGAAGAAAATTTTGTTTTACTAAAAAATTTTGATGTAAATTCAGTTTTAAACACATATTATTCTCAACTAATTCAATCACAGCGACGTTTACAAGTGAAAACTATAACAGATAATGATGGAAGTAGATTATATTTGAATCGAACCAATTTTGCTTGTTATGAACCCTTGTCCACACATCGAATACATGATTTTCTAGCCATAGCGGTTGCCCTCTCGAATAATCCGGAAGATCTTAAAAAATACCCTCCACTCAATAATGAGTGTATCACTACTCCACATAATATTCTCATCATTAATAATAAAGGGAAGGCCGTGTTTACTGACAGTACTGAACCTAAATCAACTACAGCCTGTGAAAAATTGAAACGAGGACTTAAAGATGGTACTAAATATCCACCTCATAAACGATTTGTAAATACAGCACATACCATGACACCTAATACAAATCTCAAACCTGGAGATCCTATTAAACCAGACAGTTTTCCTGACTTAAATACTACCACTTCTCCTGATCTCGCTGATATTGCTATGGAGAAACATATTAATGATTCGGAAATGTTTCGTAAGAATTTAAAAGCAAATATAGACAATTTGAAAAATTACTTTTCAGAGTTTAATGATGACCTGAATAAACCTGTTGATATAAATAATGTTAATTATTCTATTTTTGATATTGCCATTGGAATGTCTCCCTCAAAAATACTCGATATCAATCATAATCTTGCAGGTGAAAAACCCAATGGTATTGATATATTTTCAGACTATCCCGAAAATGGCACAAATATTCTTGAAATAGCATCGCCTAATGTAGTATATTCAGATCAAATCGGTTTTGTTACTCTCAAGAGCCTATGTTCTAATGAGATGTTAGTATTAAAAAATACCATTGCCCATTTGCAAAATATTATGAATCGCAGTGTTGGGGTATTTAGGAAATTTGAAGTAACACCGGGAAACAACATTACAACTCTTCAACCTAATTATTTAGTACAAATACGAGATCCTTCTGAATATCTTCAAGTTGTTGATAAAACTATAAAAGCAGATACATCCATCCCCAACTTCCAAATAGAACCTCCTAATGATATACATCATATACCACAAGATTTGTGCGATTCAATGTCATTTAATCAGTATGTAAATTTGTATACCCCACCTAAAACACAAGGATGTATATGGTAATTTATATTATAATTAAAACTTTTCAATTATATTAATAATTTAATATAATGTTTGTTTATTGGCAATTACCCAAAATACTTAGTTGTTGTTTTTTATTTTTTATGAATTACCCTCTAATATTTTTTTTGTTTTGGTTATTATAAAAAAAATGAACATTTATATATTTGTTGTTGGTATATGTTTACTAATTATTTTATTTTTAATGTGGATGAGAATCCAATCCACAAACAGCGACACCATCTCTCCACAATCAGAAGATGTCAGTGCCACCCTCCCAACAGCACGTGCCACTGTCACCACCTCCACCAGCACTCCAGCTGCTAAGGACAGCGGTGCCACTGTCACCACCTCCACCAGCACTCCAGCTGCTAACGACAGCAGTGCCACTGTCACCACCTCCACCTCCACCAGCACTCCAGCTGCTAACGACAGCGGTGCCACTGTCACCACCTTTACCTCCACCAGCACTCCAGCTGCTAACGACAGCGGTGCCACTGTCACCACCTCCACCTCCACCAGCACTCCAGCTGCTAACGACAGCGGTGCCACTGTCACCACCTCCACCTCCACCAGCACTCCAGCTGCTAACGACAGCGGTGCCACTGTCACCACCTCCACCAGCACTCCAGCTGCTAACGCAGAAACGAGGACTTTGGGGAGTAAGGGGTGGGGTTGGGCTCTGGATGGGTGAGGGGAGGGGGGGTGTTAAGGTGGGTCGCCGAAAACGGAGATTCGAACTCAAAAGGCGGGCTAGGATCCGTCCCTGATCCGACACAGAGACAGAACGGAGAGACGACCCACTGTGGCAGGGTGAGGCGTCGAGAGAGTCCTTCCCACAATTTTTTTAATAAATGGCTAAGAATTATTGAACATTGAGAGGTTTCGTTTAGCATATTATAAAAAAAAATAATAGACATATGTAGCAGCCAGAAAGCCACACCTGGACCACTATGCTAGGCCCGACCTGCCCAACGAGGCAAGTTCCCCTGAATCTATATATTTTTCCAATTTTCCTCTATGAAGTGATAAATCTGTCCATTTCACCATACACAAGTTAATTAGGTTAGGGGCTAGGTTAGGTTCGGTCATATATCTATGTTAGTTTTAACTCAAATTTCCAATAATCAACCCATACATAATGAAATGGACAGATTCATCACTTCACAAGAAAAAAAAATTGAAAAAAATATAAATTCATGAAAACTCGGCCCATTAGGCAAATCGGGCCTTGCACAGCAGGCCAAATACAACGTTCTGGCAACCAGGCACGACATATATATATATATATATATATATATATATATATATATATAATATATATATATATATATATATATATATATATATATATATTGGTGGTTGTTATTGTTTTTTGTAATAGGTTTAAATGGGTTTCAGGAGACCTACCCGTTGTTTGTTTCTTCCTCTGTATGTGTCGTTTTACCCACTCACTTAGGATCCATTATTGAGAATAAGGATTTGATGAATATCTCTTTAGTAACTTGTAACTTACATTCGAATTACCATTCTCCCAGAGTTTTTATTATTATTATTATTATTATATTAGGCATACCACCACCTTCAATTAATAAATGTACAGTTAGATCTTAGAAATTGTAAACATTATAGAATATGAATTTTGTATATAATATGAATTTTGTATATATCAAATTTAATATATTTCTTTTTACAACACACACACACCCACACACACACACACACACACACACACACACCCACACACACACACACACACACACACACACACACACACACACACACACACACACCCACACACACACACACACACACACACACACACACACACACACACACACACACACACACACACACACTGTAGGTTTTTATGATTATAATTAAAAAATTTATGTAATTTTATGATCAGTATTGATTACACTTGTATTAAAAAAATAAAGCAAGCACCTGTTTCTATGACTTGGTAAATGTCATACATTACAACAATTTTTTTCGAATACTTTATTAAATTTACTGTGCTTCAAAATTCATTTGGTCTCTTTCTTCATGGTTTATAATTTTATATGTATTAATCGTTGTAAAAATCACGAGAATTACTGCAATTAGCCCAGCTATGGCATGATGTGACCCCATAACAAATTTCATGTGATCATCAGATTTAACTGAATCCATAAATGGTATTTTATCATATACATTCATAACAGATGTTATTGTAATAAACAAACATAGGATAACTAATATAATAAGTATAAAATATGTGAATATTTTATTACCGAACATATCTTTTTTTGTTCTTTTTTATATAGGAGAAAAATAATAAAATGACTATGAAATTTAATTATAATTTAATCATTTAATAGATGTATAAGCTGTTTAGCTGGAGGAACGATTTTTTGGGCATAAGAAACAATTGATTTATATTGATATTGATGGTAAGTTAAGACAAATGTAATTAATAAAAGAGCCATAATAGCAATTACTAATGACATTAATGATTTGGAAATATTTGTTCCCAAAAGATAAAAGGTGGCTAATAAACCAACCAAAAAAGACAGATACATAATAGAAAGGGACCAATTTGTTTTTTTCTTAACGACATTCATTTTTTCCTGTAATATTTCTTTATTATCATGTGTCTCATTAATTGCGGGAGTTGTTAATGTGGTTGGTATTGGATTCCAATAAGATTCTTCATGTACTCTGTTAGCTATTCTCAAATCCATAACATGAGGTTGAGGTAGTAACTGAGGAAGTTGTTTATGATTCTCGTCTGAAGCCGTTGTTGTTGTTGTTGAAAGATGAGGATGTACCATTTTATTTAACGATTTTCTTTTATTTTTTTAATTATAGTTTTAATTAATGTTTCACTATTGAAGGGTATTAGTGTTTTGAGTCGATGGCTGTTTATATGTATTAGGGCTTCTTCAAGTGGGAAATAACAGGCAATTTTTTCTTCATCTAAGCGATGACTGAAAGGAAAACGATGCATATAATTCTTAATTGCACGGTTGTTGGTCTTCTTATCATTTAGGTTGAAAATACATCCTAAAGTTCCAAGTATCCAATTTAAACATCGAGACCGAGAGTGCGTAAATTGAATTAAATTATTTGCATTTTCAGTTTCAATTAAAATACTATAATCACACTGATAGGTTTTACCATTCAGTGCTATCCATTCCTCTGATATCATTGGTAAATTATATTGGTTATTATGAATCATCCCCAATTTAATTCTTTTAATAATTGGTATAAAATCTAAATGAAAACAATGTGTTTCTTCCATAAACTCTCTAATTTGGGTAATTATCGGAATCTTTTGATCAATTTTTTCAGGTTGACCACGAGGAAGTGTATACTCTCCCTCTATTGTATTTCCATTACCAAACATATGTTGATATAAATTAACATATTCGGCTTGACTTATGGGGGACGAATTTTCAAAAATAATAACATTTTTCGTTTTATCATTCCATTTATGTCGATAACTTTTATTATTAAGATACGAAATATAAAAGTATGATGGAGAATGTAACATTAGGATTTTACATTTTTTTAATATAACTTTTTCGTCTGTGCTAAAACATTGACTGGCATCTACATATAAAAGCCCGTAAAGATTTTTTAGTTTTATTATCATAATTTAATTGGTTTGGTTTTAATTGTATTAATGGCATATTTATAGTGGGAGGAAGATGTGCATTTTTGTAATAAAAATCAGTTTCTTTACAATACTGAGATGACATACTGATTATTTTGTATCTAAAAAATGAATGGTGTTTATATAATAATTTATATATTTTTTGTATTCTAACGGAACATGGATTATATTCATTAATGTGTAGTAGGGAGTGGTGGTGGTGGTGTGGTAAGGTTGTTGGGGTGGTGGTGAGATTAGGGTGTGTATATTGTGGGTGTGGGTGATTATAAAAGTTGTGGTGGGGTTGTTGTGTTGGTGGGGTTTGGGGAGGGTGGTGGTGGTGGTGGTGGCGGTGGCGGTGTTTGGGTTGTTGTGTTGGTTGGGTTTTGGGAGGGTGGTGGTGGTGGTGGTGGCAGTGTTTGGGTTGTTGTGTTGGTTGGGTTTTGGGAGGGTGGTGGTGGTGGTGGTGGTGGCAGTGTTTGGGTTGTTGTGTTGGTTGGGTTTTGGGAGGGTGGTGGTGGCAGTGTTTTGGTTGTTGTGTTGGTAGGGTTTTGGGAGGGTGGTGGTGGTGGTGGTGGCAGTGTTTGGGTTGTTGTGTTGGTTGGGTTTTGGGAGGGTGGTGGTGGTGGCAGTGTTTGGGTTATTGTTTGAGTTGTTGTGGGGGTTGTTGTGTTGGTGGGGTTTGGGTTATTGTTTGGGTTGTTGTGGGGGTTGTTGTGTTGGTGGGGTTTGGGTTATTGTTTGGGTTGTTGTGGGGGTTGTTGTGTTGGTGGAGTTTGGGTAGGGTGATGGTGGGGGTGTTGTTTGGGTTGTGGTAGTTTTCATATCTTTTATTATTTGAGGAAAATTTTTTACCAAAATTTTCCCAAATTGTTTTTCCTGACATTTATACCGAAATAAAATATATGAAAACAATACTGCAAATTCTTTTTTTTCTATAGTTTCTTTTACAATACTATGTATAATATCTTGAGGTATATTATCATGGTAAATGGTTTGGCATATGGTATCCATTCCTTCAACTAAAGATTGAATTAGATTTTTTTTATCATTTACAGATACCTCTCGAAATTTTCGTATTGTAATCTCAATTTTGTTCGAGGATAAATCCCTGAAACTTTTCAGAAAGCTACATTCCGGATTCCATTGAATATGAAGAAGTAGAGGCTTGTCAGAAATGTCAAAATTCCATAGCCCAAGATTACAAAAAGCACATTTCACATGAACACTAAGACCTGTATAAAAGAATCCAGCTGAACTTAGATCTTCTGAGTTTGGTAATGTAAGTGGCCATGTGCTAAAACTTTCCAGGCGATTTTTACAATCTTCATATGTTCGATCGACACTGGGACAATGACGTGACAATGAGAGGACTAAATTGGATTGCAGAATAACTTCACATAACTCTAAAGGGACATTACCAACGGGTTTTCCCATGATAAATGGACAATAAGGAACTCTTTGTCTATGTTTATTATGTGGAATATCGTTTATTTGCCAGTTCTTGATAACTGTATTGCAGAAAATACATGCACATGCATCGTTTCTTTTAAGATAAAAAAATCCATCCCTAGCTAAATTTAGAGGGGAAATCCATGGGAATTTCCAATTGTTAAATGTGTCTAGACGTGCACTTTCAAACTTCAAAAAAAAAATGTTGTTAAACATTCTGATAGGTGTTTTAATTTGTGAAATAAATGTACAATTATGTTCTGGATATACAATTGCATTACTATTTATATTGAATGTAAGTGACAAATGACACTTTATACATTTCCATAGACTTTCTTGTTTGTTATAATAAAACCCATTTCGTTTTAAAATGTTTAAATTTAATTTGAAATTTAAACCTTCTAATGTTTTCATGCTATGTTGTCCACTCATTTTGGTATGTAATTAATGAATGGTAAATTTATTAAATCCGTCTGACCATATTATATATTTACTAGGCATGGCATTATATATATATATTTTTTTTATTTATATTTCGAGATTCTTCAGGTTTACAGTAAAGGCTTCAAACTCTTCTTTTCAATTCAAATTCCATTATCATCACTAGTGTTCTAGGCGATTTGTAAAAAAAAAAAAACTTGGTGGTTATATAATAAACATATTGAAATAAAATTAAAATAGTGATAGGATGATATCAAAGCAAAAGAAAAATGAAGAATTTTGCAGCAAACATGAATTTGAATTAAAAATTAGCCAAATGTTGGAAAAAGGTGGGCCTGGGAGTCGGAAAATTTTTACTCGAGAAAAATTAGCACAATACATTGAGGAAGTCAAAAATGCTAAATTGAAACTGAATTGGAAATCTTCTCATGAATATGATCTATTGTCTCGATATGATGTCAAAAATCTATTTGGGGATGACGTCTTAGTAACCATCGACGAAACTGAACGAAGAATGAAGCGGGGTACCAAGCGTAAACTGACCAGTGACAATCGTCATTCTACTACGGCTGTAACAACAACAACAACAACCACAACAACAGGAACAACAACAGCTGATCCTGGCCGGATGTGTCGTCGTTTCATACATCAAGGGCAATTGTATGATACGATTTATGATGCACACAGAGCAGTTTGTCACGGAGGAGAAAAAAGAACTTATTTTGAAGCAAGTAAAACTATCGCTAACGTCACTCAACAATCGGTGAAACTCTTTATTTCACTCTGCCACATATGCAATTTGAAACGACTTCCTCGACGAAAAAAGGGGGTAATACGGCCCATTGTATCGACCAGTTTTGCGGAGCGAGGACAAATGGACTTAATAAATATGCAAAAAGAAGGAGGATGTGTGTATAAATATATTTTACATTATCAGGATCATTTAACAAAGTTTTCGGTTTTACGAGCTCTTCGCAGTAAACGGGCGATTGAAGTGGCACGCCACTTACTCGATATATTTGCTCTCTTGGGAGCCCCACGAATTCTGCAGAGCGATAACGGCCGTGAATTTGTGGCAGAGGTGATTCAAGAGCTAAAAAACGAAATGTGGCCTAACATGCTCCTCATTAATAGCAAACCTCGTCATCCACAGAGCCAAGGGAGCATTGAATGTACAAAAGAAAATGTAATCAAAATGCTTGGCAGTTGGATGTGTGAGAATCAAACGCGAGATTGGTCAGCTGGACTTCCCTTTGTGCAATTCACCAAAAACACAGCATATTCACGTGGAATTGGCATATCGCCTTACAAGGCAGTTTTTGGTATAGAACCGCCAATAGTTATGAATAATAATACACCTTCATTAATAAAGATGATGCAATTGAAATTAAGAGAAAAAAAGAGGTGATGAGTTAATAGTACATTATTTCTTCAAATTTATTTATGTTAGTTAAAATGCACGTGCTAAATATCAAGGTTCATTATTAATTTATTTTTGTTTTTGTTTTTGTTTTTGTTTTAGGATACGAGAAGTTTGACTGAACTGAAAGTTGGTTGGGAATGAAAAAGACTAAATGAAACTAGTACTAGTGTCCCCCCCCCCAAAAAAAAAAAAAAAAAAAATATGAAAAACATACCTCATAAACCCAAAATGGTTCTGGATGGGTTCTACTGAAGATGGATGGGTACCCAGCATCATCACAATTGAAATTCATAATGCAAATATTGGATATAGGTTCGATGATAACTAAATTGTTTGTTGAACTAGTTTCCAACATTGACCATCATATATAGTAATCAACTCAAAAGTGGCATGGACCAGGGGAATCCGTACTGTCTAATTAAAACAAAGCAAAGCAATGCGATGGTCAGAGATAGATGTTGATGTAATGTGATTTCTGCCCAGTGCTCGGAATGTCAAAGTGAAGAAATTCAAAGAAGCGCGGGTAAACGGCGTGAGTCATATATCATACAGTGGGGAGTTGATGATTGAGATTCATTCAATAGGCCGTTACTTAACATATATTATATTAACCTAACCTAACCTATGTTAGGTTAGGTTATGTAGGGTTGGTTAGGTTCGGTCATATATCTACGTTAATTTTAACTCCAATAATTTTTTTTTAACTCATACATAATGAAATGGGTAGCTTTATCATTTCATAAGAAAAAAATTAGAGAAAACATATAAATTCGTGAAAACTTGGCTTATTAGGCAAATCAGGCCTTACATAGTAGCTGAGAAGTCCGTTCTGGCTACTAGGTACCACATATATCCAACTCGAATTGATATACTCTCTGTAGTGATACTTTTTTTTTAAATAATATTTACAATAAGAATAAAGGTATTAAAAAAAAAATATATCATTTCTATACTACTTATTATTAAAATACTTATTTGTCAATTTAATTATATGGAGAATAAATGTGAATTGCTATATTCAATATCATAACCAGATTGTATTAACATGTGATACAAATAATACAACTGTAAATTATTTAAATTTGTGGTGTCAATTTTCCAATTTTGTGATAGATGAATAGGATTTTCTTTATAATAATTAATCAATGCATCATGAAAAATTTGCTCATTCGGCATTAAAGTAAGTTGTTTGTAAATTGCATCTGAAATTTTATTTGGACATTTTGAAGAATTATAATACGGGATAACCATATTATTAATAATCATAAAAGCTAATTTGAAAGGTGAATTGGAATTATGAAAGTTGTTTTTATAATTTGTAACTTTTTCTTGTATAAATTGAACATATTTTCGTTTTTCTTCTTCATCATTTTGATTATTAATAAATATGTTTGTTTGATCCTCCACAATCATTAAATTTTCAGTATTATCTTCTTTGAATGGTGGCAGTGGCGATTGTTGCGGTGCCGGTTGCAGTGGTTATTTGCGGTGTCGGTTGCAGTGGTGATTGTAGCGGTGTCGGTTGCAGTGGTGATTGTTGCGGTGTCGGTTGCAGTGGTGATTGT
This sequence comes from Procambarus clarkii, assembly GCF_040958095.1. Lineage (NCBI taxonomy): Eukaryota > Metazoa > Arthropoda > Malacostraca > Decapoda > Cambaridae > Procambarus > Procambarus clarkii. The sequence continues at coordinate 323,507 of NW_027189135.1, forward strand.
TGCGGTGTCGGTTGCAGTGGTGATTGTGGCGGAGTCGGTGTCGGTGGATGATTGTGGTAGTGATGGTGATGGTAGGTGTGATAGGTCAGAATCCATTTTAAGGATTGATTTTGGGATTTTTTTTTATACATTTTATATATATATATATAAAAAAAGAGGGGCTGGATTTTTATTATAGAAAGAAACATTATACTAAGATGGTGAACCAATGTTTTTAAGTAGGGGTGGTGGTGGTGGTGTTGCTGCTGCTTTTGGTAATAAACCTTCATCTTGATTGATAAATGTTACAATTTCATCCTTTTTTCCTGGTTTGAATGATGTCAGTTAAGAGATGGGGATTTCGGGTTCTTAAACAATATTATCATTGGTCATCAATATCACTAAAAATACGAAAGTAATTCCATTCCTCACATGGTTCCGTGTTAATATGTCACAAAAAATTATTCCTGTTGGGTGTATTCATGTTTAATCTTTTGCTGGTTTATATACCATTCTTCATAAACTTCCAACTTTCTAGTTAATTTCAAATGTATTTTTTTTTATACATTAGATGTCTATATGATTTAAAATAGTGTTGCCTTATCTAGATTTAAATAACCAAGTGTGTATATATGCTTGTGGGTGCCGGATGTCAAAGAGTGACTGAGGGGAGGAGCTGTGTGTGTGTGTGTGTGTCTTTATGTGTGTGACTTTGTATGTGTGTGTGTATATGTGTATGTGTGTGTGTGTGTGTGTCTTTATGTGTGTGTGTGTGTGTGTGTGTGTGTACTCACCTATATGTACTCACCTATATGTGCTTGCAGGATCGAGCATTGACTCTTGGATCCCGCCTTTCGAGCATCGGTTGTTTACAGCAATGACTCCTGTCCCATTTCCCTATCATACCTAGTTTTAAAAGTATGAATAGTATTTGCTTCCACAACCTGTTCCCTGAAGTGCATTCCATTTTCCCACTACTCTCACGCTAAAAGAAAACTTCCTAACATCTCTGTGACTCATCTGAGTTTCAAGCTTTCCATCCATGTCCTCCTCGTTCTGTTATTATTACGTGTGAACATTTCGATCTATGTCCACTTCTGTCAATTCCTCTGAGTATCTTATACTGTCCCTATCATAGTCTCCCTCTCTCCCTTCTTCTTCTCTAGTGTCGTAAGGTTCAGTTCCTTCAGGCCGCTCTTCATATCCCATCCCTCGTAGCTCTGGGACAAGCCTCGTCGCAAACCTCTGAACCTTCTCCAGTTTCATTATATGCTTCTTCAGATGGGGACTCCATGATGAGGCGGCATACTCTAAGACTGGCCTTACGTAGGCAGTGTAAAGCGCCCTAAATGCCTCCTTACTTAGGTTTCTGAATGATGTTCTAACTTTTGCCAGTGTAGAGTACGCTGCTGTCGTTATCCTATTAATATGTGCCTCAGGAGATAGATTAGGTGTTACGTCCACCCCCAGGTCTCTTTCACGCGTCGTTACAGGTAGGCTGTTCCCCTTCATTGTGTACTGTCCCTTTGGTCTCCTATCTCCTAGTCCCATTTCCATAACTTTACATTTGCTCGTGTTGAATTCTAGTAGCCATTTCTCTGACCATCTCTGCAATCTGTTCAGGTCCTCTTGGAGGATCCTGCAATCCTCATCTGTCACAACTCTTCTCATCAACTTTGCATCATCCGCAAACATCGACATGTAGGACTCTACGCCTGTAAACATGTCGTTAACATATACAAGAAATAGAATTGGTCCCAGCACCGATCCTTGTGGTACTCCACTTGTTACTGTTCGCCAGTCCGACTTCTCGCCCCTTACCGTAACTCTTTGGCTCCTTCCTGTTAGGTAGTTCCTTATCCATTCTAGGACCTTTCCCCCCACCCCCGCCTGCCTCTCGAGCTTGAACAGCAGTCTCATGTGCGGTACTGTATCAAAGGCTTTTTGGCAGTCCAGAAATATGCAGTCTGCCCAACCATCTCTGTCCTGTCTTATCCTCGTTATTTTATCATAGAATTCAAGAAGGTTTGTTAGGCACGATTTCCCTGTCCAGAACCCATGTTGATGTTTGTTCACAAACTTAATGTTCTCCAGGTGTGCAACCAGTCGTAGCCTAATTATTCTTTCCAGTATTTTACAGGGGATGCTTGTCAGTGATACAGGTCTGTAATTAAGTGCCTCCTCCCTATCTCCTTTCTTGAAGATCGGCACGACATTTGCCTTCTTCCAGCAACTGGGCAATTCTCCTGACATAAGTGACTCATTAAAGATCATTGCCAGAGGCACGCTGAGAGCCTGCGCTGCCTCTTTAAGTATCCACGGTGATACTTTGTCTGGTCCAACAGCTTTATTTGCATCCAGTGTTGTCAACTGTTTCATTACATCCTCTGCTGTCACCTCTATATCTGATAGTCTTTCATCTTGGGTAATCTCTTCTAACAATGGGAGCTGCTCAGGCTCGGTAGTGAACACTCCATGGAATTTGCATTCAGTACCTCGCAGATTTCCTTGTCACTTTCTGTATATGCCCCTTCTGTTTTCCTCAGTCTTGTCACTTGGTCATTTACCGACATCTTCCTTCTTATATGGCTATGTAGTAATTTTGGTTGCTTTTTCGCTTTGACTGCAATATCGTTCTCATAATTCCTTTCCGACACTCGTCTTATGTTAATGTAATCATTCCTAGCTCTGTTACATCTAATCCTGTTGTCCTCTGTCCTTTGTCTTCTGTACTTCCTCCACTCCCTCCTGCTTCTCACCTTTGCTTCCTGACACTGTCTATTAAACCATAGGTTATTATATTCCTTCTTATTTTTTCCCTTTACCGTTGGTATAAATCTCTCTTCGGCCTCCTGGCATTTCTGTATGACTAGGTCCATCATATCTTGGACTGTTTTTCCTCTAATTTCTTCCTCCCACTGCACTTCACCCAGATAGTCCCTCATCCTCATATAGTCCCCTTTCCTGTAGTCAGCTCTCCTTTCCCAGATCTCTTGTCCCATGGTCATAAGTTTGAATTCCATCATGTAGTCAAAGACTAGGACACAATGGTCACTGGCCCCTAGAGGTATTTCATGCTCTAAATTCTCGATATCTTCTACGTTCTGGGTGAAAATCAGGTCTAATAGGCTCGGTGCATCTCCTCCTCTTTCCCTTGTGTCTTCCTTCACATGTTGTGTCAGGAAATTCCTGTCTATAACATCTAATTTTGCTCCCCACGTTTCGTTCCCTCCATGGGGATTCCTTGATTCCCAATTTATCTCTCCATGATTTAGGTCCCCCATGATCAGCAGCTTCGCTCTCATTCTGTGGGCTAGTGTTGCTGCCTTCTGCAGTTCATCTATACATGCTTTGTTGTTGTCATCATACTCCTGCCTGGGTCTTCTACTGTTTGGTGGGGGATTGTAGATTACCATGATCACAATCTTCCTCCCATCTACTGTCAGAGTTCCATGTATGAAGCTTGTGCACTCATTGGTAACTCGATTTCCCAGATCTTCAAACTTCCATTTCCGCTTTATTAGGAGTGCTACTCCCCCTCCCTGTCTCTGTGTCCTCTCTTTTCGTATCACCTGGTACCCTTCAGGAAAGATTGCATCTGAGATCATGTCATTAATTTTAGTTTCCACAATTGCAACTATGTCAGGATCTGCTTCACTCACTCTTTCTTTTATCTCCTCTGCTTTATTAGATACCCCATCAGCATTGGTGTACCAAACCTTGAGATTCTTCATGGAAACTCTTGTACCAGAGTTCTCCCTTTCACCAGGGGGTCTGGGGGGAACTGGGGGGTGTCTGGGGGGCAAGTGGGGGCTGTGGGGGTGAGTGGGGGGGTGCTAGGGGGGTGCCTGGGAGTGCCTGGTAGGCAAATGGGGTCTGGGCATCTAGGGGGGTAGGAAGGGCATAATGGGTCTGAAAGTTAGGGGTCTGAATAGCATAGGGGGGTTGAGAAATAGAGTGGGACTGAGAGTCAGATAGAGGTTGAGAGGTTGGGGGGAAGAGGGATACTGAGGGCGGAGAGCTGAGATGAGAATGGAGCATGGGTGCTGGGAGTGGAAGAGAGGGTATATTAGTTAGGGGGGAATCGAGGGTAGGTGGGGGTTTTGGGGTAGAAGAGGGGAAGAGGGAGATGGGGGAAGGTGTTAGGGGGTCACAAGGTGAGGGGGTTAAATGTGGGCTGGAGGTGCATAGGAGGGGTGAGGGTTGGGTGGGGTTTGGGGGTGAGTGGAAGAGGGGTGCAGTGGAAGCTGGGATGGAGTAGATGGAATTGAAGTCAATGGGGTAGAAGGGGCAGGGGAGTGGGAAGGGGTATTTGGGGAGGGGGGATGGGAAGGTGGGTTTGGGGAGGGCATGGCTTGACCCACTGGGGTCGCTGACAAGTGTGATGTAGCAGGGGCAGGGGAATCGTTGTGGAGGTGCAAATGTGGAAGGGACAGGGGGGTTTTGGGAGGCTGAGGCAGGGGGATGTATAGGAGGGCTGAGTTGGGGAGGATGCGACCTGGGAGGTGACCTGGGATGTGACCTGGGAGGTGAGACTACCTAAGAGGCTAGTACGTTGTCGTTGTTGCCATCTATTTTTTTTGTGTGTGTGTGTCTTTATGTGTGTGTAAGTGTGTGTGTCTTTGTGTCTTTGTGTGTGTGTGTGTCTTTGTGTGTGTGTGTGTGTCTTTGTGTGTGTAAGTGTGTGTGTAGTTGTGTCTTTGTGTGTGTGTGTGTCTTTGTGTTGGTGTGGGTGTGTGTGTGTGTGTGTGTGTCTTTGTGTCTTTGTGTGTGTGTGTGTGTCTTTGTGTGTGTGTGTGTGTCTTTGTGTGTGTGTGTGTGTCTTTGTGTGTGTAGTTGTGTCTTTGTGTGGTGTGTGTGTGTCTTTGTGTTGGTGTGTGTGTGTGTCTTTGTGTGTGTGTGTTGTATAAAAGGAGGTGGGATCCGAGCAGTATCTCAATTCTCATCCTGCGTTTCTTTGGATATTACTACAGTGAACTTCTAAAAGTTATACTTACAACCATTGTGGTGTAGTATATTAACACTTACTAAGGCGTAAATAAGGCGTGAGTATTTCAGTGTGTTTTTTTTCTTTTTTTTTCTTTTTTTTTTTAAGTAGTAGATAACTTTCAATTTTTGATTGAGATTGTTTCTGTTTCTCCTTGAATAGATTGATGATCATCTTAGTCTATTTCAATACACCAGACTATTTCAATTATAATATATATATTTTTCAGGTTGGTAAAAATGAACCAAATGGATATTGGTAATGGGGAAGCAGTTGGCATTGAGAAATTGGGAAATGATGAAGAGAGGAAAGTAAATGAAGAAGGAGTTGAAGATGAAAAGGGAGATGAAGAAAGGGAAGAAGATGAAGATAAAAAGGTAACTGAAGAGGAAGACGAAGATATAAAGGTAATTGAAGAAGAAGATGAAGATATAAAGGTAATTGAAGAAGAAGATGAAGATAAAAAGGTAAATGAAGAGGAATATGAAAAAATCAAGTTTTTTAGAAATAAATTTGAAGCTCCATTAAATATGACTCTAATTTTAAAAAATTTAAAGAATTGAAAAGTGAGCTAGATAGGATATTTCTTGAAACTAAATGTAAAGTTGAATGCTTAGAAAAATGTACATTCACTAAAGAAGAATTATCCGAATCCGGATTTCAAGATTTTATTAAATATGACCATATGGACCGGATATATAATTATTTCATTTATTATGGTTGGTATTCCACCATAACAGCAAGAATTAAGTATAATAATTGTTTGGTATATGTTCACATATATTATGTTTATGCAAACAATTGTTGTAATATGTGGGTTACTGAGGATGCTCAAATATTTCTTAAATTTCTTGTAAATGAATTTTTTCATCCAAGTAAACCCCATTCCGAAGAAATTTGGTTAGCTATGAAAAATGATAACTTAAATGTAGAGAAACCTCCACAATATACATATTGAGTTTTATCATGATGAGATGATGTAAAATAGGATTGAATGTTTTTTGAAGATAAAAAAACACTAACACAATATTACCAGATTTTCTATGGTGGATGTGAAGGTCCTAATTCCACATACATCAAGTTAATATCTTGTGATGACCATGAATTCATCATTAAAAGGAAAGATGCCTTCACCTCAAATATAATTCAAGCTATGATGTCAAGTTCAACGTGTATTGAAAATGAAAAAAATGAAATCCATTTTAAAACAATTCCGTAAGTATAAAGCTGTTAGAGTTATTATATAAACTATTAGATAAACTGTTATTTAGAGAAACATATAAACTGTATATAATAAATAAATAATTATAATACTTTTATTTTTTTATTTTATTTCTTCAGATCATATCTTCTTCAAAAAGCGTGTACATATTTCACCTACAATACTCAATTCAAGAAAAATGAGATTACTACTGATCCTGAATTTCCAATTGAAAATAATATTGCTCTAGATCTGCTTTTGGTTGCTGATTTCCTTGATTGTTAATAATGACATCCATAACCATATATTTTTTACTAAATGTTGAAAGATTAAAATATAAAAACAAGCTTTAATGTTATATTATTTTTAGTTTATTTTGTGGCTTGAAAATGATTCCAACCCTTTTATTATTATTATTAATATTAATATTATTATTATTATTAATAATTATTCCAGTAATTCCAATGAATCAAGAGTATGATTGCAATGAAGTTATAGTATTGAAAGATTCAATTAAATACTGGTTTGATAGAGGTGATGAGCAAATTAAATATAAACATGAAGAACTTTTCAATATATATGATTTACTATCACAACAAGAATGGTTCGAGTTCCAGTTAAACTTTAAAGACACTATACAGGTATATATACTAATAGGACGAAATTCATCTATTATACTTCCAAACCAAATAAACATAACTAACTTAGCGTCAATTTTAATAGAATGCCGTTATTATAATAATGAAAATGTACAAAGTTATAATGAAAATGTACAAAATTTATCTTTTATTAAAATATATATGATTAGGACTCCTGTTAAATATATGAAATTTTCTGTATTGTGGGATTATAAAAATATACTACTATGTTGGAATCACTTGTCTATAATAGTAGGAGGTATCAATAACGAAACTCAGGTGTGTAATAATTTACAAGATAATTTGAATGTCATAATGTGTTGGTTATATGAAAAATATAACATTACAATCCTTGTTAATAGTTTAAATATAAATAACAGTAAATATGTTACAAATAGGACCATTTATATAGGTATTACACACACGAAGAAAACGATATCATTATTTGTTAAGAATTTTTTCATTATATTAACAATTGTTTTCACAATTTTAAATGTTATAATTATTTTACATGGTGTTTTTAAATTGGTATGTTTTTTTTTGTAATATCCCCTAAATTCCCATATATATCGTATATATGACTTGAAATTTTAAATTGGTAATTCCAATCATTCCAACATTGAAGGAAAATATATGGGTGGTGATCTGTACTTTGGTGGTAGGTAGCATGGTAGGTAGCCTTGGCTATTGGCTAAGATATAATAACTTAATCCTCAATAAAGAGTTTTAATTTTTGGACTGACATTATTGTAAGAAGGGCCTTTTGATATACTACTATGTTAATCCCAATTACCTATTATTTGGGAAATTTGAGACAAAGATATGATGATACTACCCTATTCAAACCCCAACCCTAAATAAATTTTGTTAACAATGAGTGAGTATTTCTTTTTCACGATTTATAAATATGGCTCTCATTGTAATTGTGTTATGGACCCGACGCCTCCACAGAGAATGGAGAAGCGATGGCAGCGCTGCTATCTATGAGCCGTCACCCACAAGTATGGGAAAAGAAGGCGCCCTCTTCTGGTCAAAAGTACAATTATCAGTGGTGAGTGACTCTTACTATGATTGGACACGGAATGGATTATTACAGTGCGATAGGTGTGGAGGAAGTGGACTCGACAAGGGTGTGGTCAGAGACAGTGTCCTGTGTGTGTCGCTCTACATAGCGACATTGACTCAATGATATTTTTTGGAGGCTACATTCAGTTTTATTATGTACATTAATGTACTTTCTATATATTTATATAATAAATAAAGAAGTAAGTAAATAAATAAACTTTTATATTATTTATCTCCATTCTTAGTGTTTTATTCCTTCCTATATGTTATGAACCTCATAAATTCCCCTTATGAAGCCAATGTACGTGATTTGTTAAAAACACTGAGCCCTGAAGATATTAGATGTCTGGCTCAGACATCAACAGGTAATCATCGCCTTTCACCTAAAAGTTCTCAAGAGGCCCTAAATATAATTTTATTATATACTTCAGACTTGAAACGCTTGTTTTCTTATCGACGTCTTACTGCCCAAAATCTTTTTAACTACCTCTATAAAAATCAAGTACCATCAATGCCTTTTGCTAAGAAAATGGAATTGGTAATAGCTGTAAAAGAGTTTTGGACAAAGCAGCATGGTAAAATAGGTATCGGATATTCAACTGAACAAGGAAGAGCACATTCAAACCCCAAAACCGAAATTACAAGTGCTATCCAACTCTCAATACCCGGAAATACGAACATCATTTTATGTTCCAATCCAAGTTTTATTCAATATACAACTGGTGAAACCAAGAATATAATTAAAAATCCTAAACAATGTAGTTTTATGGGTACTGCAGAACGTACAAATTTAGGAACAGTACAATGTCAATGTGATTCATATATAAGTACACTATTACAGCATCAGACAGAAGAGAGTGAAATTAAAACTTTTACTCAAACAAATAATGAAAAAAAACAACCTGTCTTATGTGATGATGTTCCTAAAACTTCTATTCGAACTAATAATGAAAAAAAACAAATTTGTATGTGGTGTTCTTTCCTCGGTAGAACATAAAATGGAAGTTATAAGAAGTGATGAGTTTATACAAAAATTTTGTAAGTGGTATTTTAGAATGATTAATCGTTTGCAGCCAGAGTGTTTCCACCTACCCAGAGATACTTTTCGAGGTGATATTTTTTATGACAACAGTTACACTGATATTTACTTAATTGGCCAGTCAAATAGTGAGAGACATGCTTTTGGAGGAGGAAATACTTTCCAACTTTTAAACAAACATTTCAAGAGTATAAGATTCAGTTCAGTCCTAATTTAGAAAATGGAATACAAGCTTATCAATCCAATTTTGGTATGGTCAAAATCAGTTGTTGTGGCACCATACATATCCGAAAACTCATGTGTGGGAATTTTTGAACAAGAAACGGGTATGGTATGCAGTCCAAATGATCATGTATGGAAGATAATGTATATAAAGATAACTTTTAAAACATGCTAGTACACATAAACCTCCAAGTCTACCTTCATGTCAAGTGTTTGAAATTAAAATTTGAAATGGGTTTTTTGATTAACAACGAATAAATAACAGAATAAGTGAAATCTATAGACTTTATTTCTCCGGGATGTAGACGTATTCTGTCAGGATATTCTTTTTGATTTATAAATATACTATTTTAATTAATATAATCGCAAGATAAAGATTGTGTAATAACATTATGTACTTTTGAATAATATTACATATATTTTTTTTTCCAAAGATATAAAATATGGGTTCTGTACCAAGATATAACCATTAAGGTTCCTAGACTCATCACAAGGATAACTAGTGACACTAAAAGGCAAGTAGTTATTTCAGTCAAACTAAAATGGAATGGAATTGGTGTATATATGACATGAATAGTATGGTTTGCTTCCCATTTAGATCTATTTTCTAAACATGTTATTTTCATGTTTTTTTCAGGAGGATATTCTAGCAATAATCATCATGGTATCGTCCTCCAAAATCACCAAAATCACAAAACCCCTAAAATTATCAAGAAAAATCCCACTTTTGATGATAAATTTTTTGAACTTTTAATTAATGAGCGAGTGAAGAAAGTGGTGGACATGCTTATCAGTGTCCATGGTATTCATGGTAAAAGGAAAATTTATATCATCTCCAAGTTGGAAGATTGCTGGAATATGAGATCAACTATTCCACTAAAGCGAGACACTTAATAAATTTATGTTTATCATTGTTAAGAGATCCAGCATATTCACATGATACTCTTAGGAAATTTAATGTTTTAACCCATAATGAATGTGGCGATTACATGTTTGGACATCCTGTTATAGTCAATGATAACCAACGAACAGGAAGTCAGATTGATATTCAATACTGATGTTCGGAAGTGATTATCGGGACAGTGACTACTGAACAAGGACTGGTCAATGGTTTTCATAAATACAGGAAAAATTACATTTACAAGTGTTAGGTGTACCTTTCTTGAATATTCAAAGGCTAAAAAATTCTATGATATGTTCATTTTAAATTGAACTATATATATTTTTTTTTTTAAATCAGTTCATATTTAGGTAGGGTTGATTTTAGGTTTGGTCATATAGATATTTAGGTAAGGCTGCGATATTGACACTACTAAATACCTAACCATAAAAATACCTTTATGGTTTATATGACAGACAATCTGTAAAATATTTTTAATAAATGGAATCATCCAGTCTGCTATATCTATGTGGTTTTCATGTGAACCCTGTTTTGTTATAATAAGAATAACTTCATATATAATGAAAAAATTCTAATACAAGCATAATTTATTTACCATAATTTTTGAAAATATATTTTCAATTTTCTTCTATAAATTTACCATGGTCTGTTACTGTAGGTGTTTACCACAGCTCTGTTTTTGTATATTTATACCAGGGGAGCCAGACAGATCACTGATAAGTGATCCAGTCACCAGAGACACTAGTGTGTTGTACCAGTCACCAGAAACACTAGTGTGTTGTACCAGCTTCACCACCAGTGGGCTATTTAGAATTTATTTCAGAAAAATTTAGGTAAATCACAAATACACAAATAAACAAAGAAAACAACTATTTAATCATAGAAAGAAATTGGTATAGGTTATAAAAAAAATGAATAAAAATCTTCTAATTGATAATAATAAGATCAATGACAAGTTTTTACTAGGCCTAACTCTAATTATGAATCAAAATTTATGTTTAAAACTTTCAAATTTTTCTTCATTCCAATATTATGGAAAAGATAATATACTCCATATACATCCTGTATTATGTGAAATGAAGCCACTAGGTTTACTGGGCCAGTCATTAGATTCACTTTATCTTTCAAAGAAAATTATACCTAAAGAAATTCAGATAATATACATTAGCCCTCATCATATTTTTTCTCACGAAACCAATGGCCAAATTACAGATGATTACTCTTAGGTGGTTTCAAGAATAATATTACGCCACTTTATCTCTTAAATGAACATGATCTAAATTCCCTTGTTGCAAATCCCTCTCACAGATTTAGACTTATAGATGGTCGATCGGTAGAAATGTTTGATAATATGTGGAAGCTAGGAACTAATGATTGTGCAATTGATAGTAAGATCATAATAATGATTTATTGGGAATTCGTCCCATTTTGGGCTTGTGTGATTTATTTTCTATTTCTAAGCGTTTAATATATTTAACCCAATTGAGCGATTTGATCAATAAAATTCACCAAGTATTTATATAATTAATATTTTCCCTATCTAATACATCCATATCGTTTGCTGGTTTCTGAAACAGGGAAATTTTATATTATGTCATTTAGTCTCCTTCATTATTTATTTTCACCTCATGCTGAAACCAAAAAAAATTAAAGATATTGTGTTTTCTCATCCCCAATCTTTAATACAACGTACTGAAAATATTGAAAATATTGAAAGTAATACTCTAAATAGAATCAAAGTTAAATGCAAAGAAAATTTAATAATAGGTAGCAAAGACTTCAAAATATATCATAATTATTTAGCTCAAAGTAATTGTCGTCTACTTCTCGATATGTTACACTCTCTATTTGTAACTATTATATGGATTGCTAATGTGGAGGAGTTATACATAAACAACATACATTGGTACGCAATTATTTGACCTTACAAGGGAATATTACCTTAAAACCCACTCACTCCCAAAATCCATATAAAGTTACATCACGAAAACCTATTCATAATCCTAGACTACCTTCTTCTTCCCAACCACCATCTCAACTTGAACTAACATCATCTCCACCATCACCATTATCTAATAATGTTAATCAACAACTGAATTGCCAGAATCCATATAGGTTTATGTCATGCACAGATTATTTACAGCTTCATTCCATACAGATGAAATCAAATGTAATGTGGCTCAACATGTTCATAATTATGGTTGCCTTCATTTGTTGAATATACTCCAACAGTTCTTGAGGAAGCCTTTAGTGAAACATTAACATCACACAGAGATAATATTCTAACTGATGTAATTGAAAATGAGATCAATATAATTTTAGCATTTATATCACAGATAAAAAAGGAGCTCGAGTCAACAATAATTTAATATATATATATATATATATATATATATATATATATATATATATATATTATATATATATATATTACTATATATATATATATATATATATATATGTCGTACCTAGTAGCCAAGAACGCACTTATCAGCCTACTATGCAAGGCCCGATTGCCTAATAAGCCAAATTTTCATGATTTAATTATTTTTCGACTACCTAACCTAACCTAACCTAACTTTTTCGGCTACCAAACCTAATCTAACCTATAAAGATAGGTTAGGTTAGGTTAGGTAGGGTTGGTTAGGTTCGGTCATATATTTACGTTAATTTTAACTCCAATAAAAAAAAATTGACCTCATACATAATGAAATGGGTAGCTTTATCATTTCATAAGAAAAAAATTAGAGAAAATATATTAATTCAGGAAAACTTGGCTTATTAGGCAAATCGGGCCTTGCATAGTAGGCTGAGAAGTGCATTCTTGCTACTAGGTATGACATATATATATATATATATATATATATATATATATATATATATATATATATATATATATATATATATAATATATATATATATATGTCGTACCTAGTAGCCAGAACTCACTTCTCAGCCTACTATGCAAGGCCCGATTTGCCTAATAAGCCAAGTTTTCCTGAATCAATATATTTTCTCTATTTTTTTCTTATGAAATGATAAAGCTACCCATTTCATTATGTATGAGGTCAATTTTTTTTATTTGAGTTAAAATTAACGTAGATATATGACCGAACCTAACCAACCCTACCTAACCTAACCTAACCTATCTTTATAGGTTAGGTTAGGTTAGGTAACCGAAAAATTTAGGTTAGGTTAGGTTAGGTAGGTTAGGTTGTCGAAAAACAATTAATTCATGAAAACTTGGCTTATTAGGCAAATTGGGCCTTGCATAGTAGGCTCAGAAGTGAGTTCTGGCTACTAGGTACGACATATATATATATATATATATATATATATTATATATATTATATAAATATATATATATATATATATATATAATATATATATACTAAATATCCTGAGATGATTTAGGGACTATTTAGTGTCCCCGCAGACCAGTCCTAGACCAGGCCTATTTTACCCCCAGGAAGCAGCCCTGACAGCACTGCTATGAAACAGGGGTATCAGGGTGAAAGACGCTATCCAATGTTCGTATCCACTCAGCTGTGTGGTGGTCTAAATGGAAGATTATTCATGTGTAGATTAGAACTGAGGATAGTCGTGACCCCTGCAGGTAACCCCACATATTGACTAGATGACCATCGTATCCAAAATAACACAACTAAGTCAACAAGAATGTTGTTTCGTTATATATATATAATCATTAGTATACATTATTAGTTTAGATGTGAGAGACATTTTTTTATATAAAATAAAATAATAATGTCACTATCAAATTCCTTATATATTATAATATTTATAATATTTTTAATTGTGATCTTTTCAATTATATATTTATATTATTCAAGAAATAGGTCACAATTTCAACTCAGCATCCTCAACTGTCAATGAATTTCATTACAAAACTAATACTAAACCTGCTCGTCTGTATGTTGTCTTTGAAAGTAAGTATTATATGGACCAAAATCGTGGTTACGATATGATTTCTCATGTAAATACAGTTAATTGTAATGATGATACAACGATTAATAATGATGAAAATAATAATGTATTTTGTAAATTTGAGTACATCCATATTTGATCAATTAGAAAAGAGAATTGGTATTTTTAATACCTTAACACCGATAATTTTATTATCTATTCGTAATCTTCGAAATTTTTTACCTATGTATAATGATAGAATTGAAGATCTTCCACTCTCTTCAGATCATGAGATTACAAGCCTGCGTGAAAATATGAAGAAAAGCTCAATTGCTAATGGTAATAAGTTACCAAAATGTGTATGGGTATCTTGTTCACATATTTGGGTTAATAGTCCAAACAAATATACTCCGCAAGGTTTTCCTGTTTATTATTTTCCAACCAAGGAACATATAGATGGATATTATGCCCCACTTCTTCCTATTCAATTGAAACTTAGCCCAGGTGAAAATATTATAATATGTAAAATGCGGGCAAAAAATATTAAGTATAATGAGTGATCCATTTGCTGTGGTTAAATTTAGGATCACGGTTAAAATGTAGGATTTATAATACTATAAAGCATGATATAGTAACCTGTTTAAATATTATTACTAAAAAGATAATTATATAAAAAATAAGGTATGTAGATTTTTCTTGTGGAACAAATTATTCATTCTACTTTTGTATCAACACATCTTTATATATTTCTGAGCTTATAATATACAAAGAACTATTTTTTTTATCATTTTCAGATAATTATAAAGTGATGGTGATATTGGTTCTATTTGTTCTTCAAGATCCCAACTGTCAGCAAGGGTGGCGCAGTTGCTTTTTTTTTTTGTAAACCATGAAAAAGCAATATGAAATCTACCCCAGAAAATATTCTGTTATAATACTAACAGCCCCCAAAAATATCATTCAAGTGTGGGATAAAATTGTCATATGGAGAAATAATTTAAAAATAAAAGTGGAATTTTTACAAAACTTTAATCCAACAATCAACTTGTATCATTTAGTGGAAAATTCATTTTTACTTATATTAGATAATGTTTCATCGATAAATGTAAGAAAAACATTTGCCGACGTATTAATTGATCTTCAAAACAGTGAAATAATTATTATAAAATGTGCTTCAATTACTTGGCCCTCAATAAATAAAGTGGAAAACTTTAATTTAAAACATTTTGAAGATGTTAAGATTATTTTAAGTATGAATGACTGGGAACGAAATTATGTATTGGTAAATAAGTACCTTTCATATGAATTTGCAGACATTAGTATTAAACCTCATTTAAAATCTTTAAATATTTTAACAGAAGATATAGGGAGTATCAATTCAGAAAAATTGAGAGCAAATCTACTTGATACTTGGAACAATGAAATACCCCCTATATACCCTTCTGAAGTTCTCCCAGATAGTGAATATACTGTTACTGAAGTAAATAGCAACAAACGCAGCAGTGAGTCACAATCAGGTTCAATTGGCATGCCTTCAAAACATAGGAAGTATTACTGCCTGGTGTTATAATGGATACTGCTCATTGGGAAGCGTGTCAAAGAAAAGAATATATATGTGTGTGTGTATGTATATGTATGTATATATATATATACCTATTTTAGTTTACATAAAATATAGGATGGAAGAACATGTACGTAGTAAATTAATCTCTTTTTTACTCTCTACTCAAAATTCAATAATTTCATTCGTTTATTATGCTATGATAGTGAACATAATGTTAAAATAAATATTTTATTTATTTATTTATATATTTTTTTCAGATGATTGAACCCTTTTTGATTAAAAATCCAGGACGTTTTACATTGTTCCCAATTAAAAATCATGATATCTTTAAAATGTATAAGAAGGCGCTAGCATCATTTTGGACAGTTGAAGAAGTAGACTTGTCAAAGGATATTGTAGATTGGGAACAGAAACTTAATGACGAGGAACGTCACTTCATTTCACATGTTCTAGCATTTTTTGCCGCATCAGATGGTATCGTCAATGAAAATCTTGTTGAACGTTTCTGCCAAGAGGTACAAATACCAGAAGTGAGGTGTTTTTATGGTTTTCAGATTGCCATGGAAAATATTCACAATGAAATGTACAGTTTACTTATTAATACATACATAAAAGATTTACAGGAGCAGAACAGATTATTTAATGCTATTGAAACGCTGCCAGCTGTTAAGAAAAAAGCTGATTGGGCTCTAAGGTGGATTACCAATAGAACGGCAACATATGCCGAACGCATTGTTGCCTTTGCTGCAGTAGAGGGTATTTTCTTTAGTGGTTCATTTGCTGCAATATTTTGGTTAAAAAAACGTGGTTTAATGCCAGGTCTAACCTTCAGTAATGAATTGATTTCTAGAGATGAAGGGTTACACACAGATTTTGCTTGCTTGATATTTAAGTACTTGATTAATAAGCCTGATCAGAAATATGTATATTCTATCATTGATAATGCTGTGAAGATTGAACAAGAATTTTTAACAGATGCCTTGCCAATCAAACTTATTGGTATGAACTGTGATCTAATGGGGAAGTATATAGAATTTGTGGCTGACCGACTTCTCTTTGAACTCGGTTTTAAGAAACTTTATAATGTAGAAAATCCATTTGACTTTATGGAAAATATCTCATTAGAAGGGAAAACTAATTTTTTTGAAAAAAAAGTAAGTGAATATCAAAAATATGGTGTAATGAATTCAGATCAATACAGTGTTTTTACATTAGATTCAGACTTTTAGTTAATTAGTTGATGGATGGAATAGAACATGTTTTTTTTTATATAGAATATAAATAATTTAATATAAAAATAAAAATATATATCTATTATCTTTTACTATTTTACTTATCATATTTATATTTTGACTTGATGAATAATGAATTAAATACCTTACATTCTCTCTTTCCACTAATTACAAGACTACAAAATATGAGGTATGTAATTATGGACATAATAACAAAACCATAATCTTCTTTATAAAATATCAACATATCACATGATTACCAAGCAGTACTACTATCGTCCGATGTAAACACCAAGTTTGGTTATCGCCATTGAATCAACTTTTCTATTTTATATTCACCAATGAATATAATTCAAAGAGAGAAATGAATCATTACATTAAGTTCCATGCAATATGCCGGTGATACAATATATAAGAGCCTCCGTATCCAGTCCAGTCAACCAGTATGCCAGAATCCTGTTCAGTAGTAATACGGGCTACTGTGTAATGGAGCTATCCAAGGAATCTTGTGGTGTAAGTACCTAAAAGTTATTTTATGATAAGCATGATGAAGCTTTGGACACTATATTATAATAAATAAATAAATAATGTCTCAGGTGCATTTGTGATGAAATCTAATCTTTCTAGGATGATATTAGCGATATCAGTGAGGGAGCCGAAGAGAAGAAGATAAAAGAGAAAAAAGATACTACTTCAACTAGCAAGTCTATTATTGTTAAAATAGAAAACCATATCCATTCCAATGATGAAAATGTGGCTTTGAGAAAGTTGGTTAATATAACGCCTGAGACTATATCAAAAAAACGTTATTGTGAAATTAATACTCAAAGTTTATTACAAATATTAGAATGGTTTGCTAACCACGATGGAACCAATGTGTTGCTGTATGAATTTGCCCACAGTGCATCATGTCAAAAAAAAACTTGTACCCCGATTTGTCTAATGTTTCGCCGGGTTCGTCATCATGTAGTAGTTTCTAGACATCCACATTGTTCGGTGTTAATCTTATATTCAACCCTCTTGCATACACATGTGTCTTCATGTGTTAATGATGATTGTGGGTTGCCTGCTTGTCATAGACTGAAAACCACCAGATCAACTATAAAGTTTCGTCTTGCCAAAAAGAAGTGTGGTTGTTAACTCAATGTTGTCTGCTGGATATATATTATTGTTAAAATTTTTAATTCGACCTATTAACAGAAGCGCATTATGATATTGATTGAAGTGTTTTTTTTTGTTTTTTTTTTCCATAATATTTGACAAACGAACTTCTGTGAAGAAAAGACGCTTTCCTATTTCTGCAACGGAGGCCTGTCGCTGGATATTTATTGATTTGTACTAGTTAGTGATATGTTTTATTGAATGTTTTCTTCATACCACTGACTAGTTAAATTAATATATATTTACAAACATAAGGCAATTGTGATCTGTTGTAGGTCATTTGGTGAGATGGTGTGTTAAATGGTTTCACCATAATGTGTGAGGATTCGATGAACATTGTTTTAATTTCACTGGTCGAATCAAATAGGGGCAATCATCAGTTTCAGATGCTTCACCAACAACCGGGCTCATCATCAATGGCATTACATATTGCAATCTGTGCTCCTTCCTACTTCAATAATGAAAATGATGAGGTCTTGCGAAAGTGGAATCAACTTCAAGCTTTTTGGGGGTTTGGTAAAGGTAAATATGTGGATTTTATTTTTTTTCAATGTGGTAGTGAGTAAACCATTATGGAAAACTTAGTAGATTTGACTAGTTGTTTATAATATTGTAAAATGTATATAATTAAAATAGTATAATTTTATGAATTTTATTCCAGGTTATTATTCGTCCAATATGTCACCTGTAGAGTTCACATCTGAAAATCCATATTGTCGTTTCAAAGTAGTTTGCTATACAAAAATTCCCAATTATCGTAATGAAGATGGTATTGTGCAAATTATAATTGGAAGGGGCCTTTCAGAAGTGGAGTAAGTAATTAATATTCATATACTTGTATAATATTCTAATAATTTTTCAGTGTTAAATATGACTAGGATCCGGGAACATTAAAAAATGTTTTTTTTTATTTTTTTTTTTCTTCCAGGGCCTACAAACAGGAAGTTATTTCAGCATTGAGTCTATTATTCGGAGGTAATGAAGTTGTTGTTAATGAAATTTTTGCTGCTGAAGTACCAAACAAAACGAACTTCAGATTTTACATTCAGCAAGTTTTTCCTAATGGTAAAAGAATTTAAAGATTTTATAATGTTTTCCCTAATAATAATTATCATAAAAAATGATTTCAAGTATGGTATTATGCAAACTGCTCTATATTATAATATACCTTCTAGGAGAGATTCAACGTGCATCTACCACTGACACCTTTAGTCATATGTTAAGAGCATCATACAATTCAATTTTTAAGGTAAGCCTAAAGTAAGCCTTATTATAGCTTGCACCAATATATTTAATGGGAATTGATATCAGGTTGGCTTAAATAATCAAATTAGCTTAAAAGGGACATTATTAATGGAACGTTTTTTGATAGACAGACAGAGACAAAAATGCCTACTTTTTCTGTTTCAGAATTTGTTTATTGAACAGATTATTCCAATGTTGACTTTAACTGAACAACAAATGAAGAAATATCTTGATACACCGCAAAGAGGTAAATGATTTTGATATGACCAATCCATCTACTTATCGTGACATAATGACAAAAGTGAAGATATTACGGGTATTTTTTTCCTACATTTGTGGAATTAAAAATTAAAATAAATTATTTATTGTTTATAGGAATTGATCCAGCATTGTGGGAACTGGGCAAGCAAAAAAATCCTGACCCAAAGAAATTGATACCTGTTGTAAAAGTGGGATTTCAGGAATTACAGAAACAGTTCAAGTATCAAGAAGAATATGGTAATAAAATTCATAATAGTATGAAGAATATTATGGATGATATAAGACAATTAAGTTGTATGCAGACGACAATTAAAGTTACCATTCAGAATTTTAAGTTGAAACAGACAAATATAATGCGCCGAGTTCTAAAATTGGTGTCAGCACAAGAGGTTGAAAGGAAAAAAAATCTACCACTAGAAGAAATAGAGGATCAGATTCGACTGCGATTAGAAAACTTGTATATGCAGCTGCAGGACCTCAAGGGATGTTTGAATGAACTAATGGCTCAGTCTATAAAGCCTGGTAGTTTTCCGCGAGCCCAACGGTATGGACTGGTTGTTGACAAAGTGCAGGATAT
This sequence comes from Procambarus clarkii, assembly GCF_040958095.1. Classification (NCBI taxonomy): domain Eukaryota; kingdom Metazoa; phylum Arthropoda; class Malacostraca; order Decapoda; family Cambaridae; genus Procambarus; species Procambarus clarkii. The sequence goes on from NW_027189135.1 coordinate 343,503, forward strand.
ATTACAATACCTAAAATGGCAGCAGGATGCACTTCAGGCTATAGTTAACATACTTAAGGAAGATATACAAGTGGTCGTTAACATAAAGAAGAACATCAGCTAAGTTTTGAGAGTTAAGGAAATTGGCTAACCGTCAACCAACTTCCCCAAACCACATTCAAACATTGGTAATTAACCCTATCATTGTTTAACACCTCCCTCCACCCTTTCAGGGAGGGTATGATGCTACACTGAATTTTTTTTGTTCGTAACTAGCAACACACATTGAACTGATGATATTTCACTCTCTCAGGGAGGGTATGATGCTACACTGATTTTTTGTTTGTAACCCGCAACACACACATTGAATTGATGATAGTCAATAAATTAAATTTTAGTCTAGTTCCTTTTTTTTTTTTTTTTTTCACATACAATAAGTGCACTCTGCCCATTAGGCAAAGTATTATAATAATTTTGCTAGATATTGATGACACTGACATTTTAACGGAAACTTGAAATAATTGACCTAGAATGTAACAACAATGTTTGTGTTGTCTTACAGGAATAATTTAGTCAAATAAGCACAAACTATAAACTGCCAGCTTAACCAAGAAAGCCTGCCAGTGATTGGTCAATATAAAATATTCAGCGTGTGAGGGTTAATATCAGAGTCAGTCGATTTTGCTCCAGCATGGAGGACACACCTACAATTTCCTCTCCATTAACATGTGGACAGAAACAACAAGAAAGAAGTGATAATAACGATACTAGTGTTGATGAAGAACCATTACCTTCATCATCCACGTCTTTACCTTTGGGACAAAAAGTTAATGAAGGGTGTGAGAGAGAAGAAGAGGTGATACAAAAAAAGGAATTTGAATTAAAAATTAACCAAATGTTGGAAAAAGGTGGGCATGGAAGCCGGAAAATTTTCACTCGAGATAAATTAGCCCAATACATCGAGGAAGTCAAAAATGCTAAATTGAAACTGACTACAAAGACCTCTCATGAATATGATCTATTGTCTCGATATGATGTCAAAAATCTATTTGGGGATGATGTCTTAGTAACCATCGACGAAACTGAACGAAGAATGAAGCGGGGGACCAAGCGTAAACTGACCAGTGACAATCGTCATTCTACTACGGCTGTAACAACAACAACAACAACAGGAGCAACAACAGCTGATCCTGGCCGGATGTGTCGTCGTTTCATACATCAAGGGCAATTGTATGATACGATTTATGATGCACACAGAGCAGTTTGTCACGGAGGAGAAAAAAGAACTTATTTTGAAGCAAGTAAAACTATCGCTAACGTCACTCAACAATCGGTGAAACTCTTTATTTCACTCTGCCACATATGTAATTTGAAACGACTTCCTCGACGAAAAAAGGGGGTAATACGGCCCATTGTATCGACCAGTTTTGCGGAGCGAGGACAAATGGATTTAATAAATATGCAAAAAGAAGGAGGATGTGTGTATAAATATATTTTACATTATCAAGATCATTTAACAAAGTTTTCGGTTTTACGAGCTCTTCGCAGTAAACGGGCGATTGAAGTGGCACGCCACTTACTCGATATATTTGCTCTCTTGGGAGCCCCACGAATTCTGCAGAGCGATAACGGCCGTGAATTTGTGGCAGAGGTGATTCAAGAGCTAAAAAACGAAATGTGGCCCAACATGCTCCTCATTAATAGCAAACCTCGTCATCCACAGAGCCAAGGGAGCATTGAACGTGCGAATGGGGATGTAATCAAAATGCTTGGCAGTTGGATGTGTGAGAATCAAACGCGAGATTGGTCAGCTGGACTTCCCTTTGTGCAATTCACCAAAAACACAGCATATTCACGTGGAATTGGCATATCGCCTTACAAGGCAGTTTTTGGTATAGAACCGCCAATAATTATGAAGATTCGTCTTTCGCCCTCAATATATAGCCAATTGTTCAATAACTGTCACTATGATGACAATGAAGAAGAAGAAGAAGAAGAAAGAAGACAAAGAGGATGAAGAAAAAAGAGGCAAAGAAGCAAAGGTAAAATTCCTTAATATTTATTGGTTTTGTTTTTCAGTTCAACCTTGGAAAACAAGAGGTCCTCAATTAATTTCTGTGTACTAAAATTTTTTTTTTTATATAATTGCAGTATTCCCTGTCATCATCAAGTCCACTGCTGTGTCAGATTTCTTCACCGTTGCAGATATGGAAGAATAATTTTTGATGAGGTTGAGGAGGTTAACTGTTACTGTTCTGCTGGTGCTACACTGCCTCTACTTCCTATTATCCCTGCCACAAATACCGCCACCTTCATTACCCCCTATATTATCACCACCACACCATCATCACCTGTTTTGTGCTGTCGCCTAAAGTAATAATAAATAGAAGATTATGTAATTTAGAAGATGGTAAACCTAATGATATATAATTTCTGAAGTAAATAACGATTCATATAATTTACATATTGAAAATGTAGGAACTATTAGAAGCAAAGTTTATGAGCGTCAGATAACTAATGCCTCAAAAAATGTTACAATTTTGTCATCGGCAAATGTAGACCTGTTAGCCTATATGATACTGTTAAATGTGATAATACCTAAGAAGATAGGGAAAACAAAACAGGAATGCGAACAATCAGTGGAATTATCATCGAATAGACAATGAAAGAGATTTTATATCGTGTAGCTACAAAATTTGGAACAATTAACCAATATCTATCAGAAAACGATTTTGATAAAACAATCGAAAAGAATAACGCCAAACGAAATTAATAAGAATCAACAACTTGGGCTTCGGTGAGATTGTTCGTAGACATCAAATTACTTTCTCAGTGATATAGGCACTTGAAACAATTAGTAATGCCACTGTAAACTTTTATCTTGTTTAAATCATAATGTATTTGCAAAAGAAATAATCAGAAATGTACCAAAAAATGCCGGCATAATGAAAATTTATGTAAAAACTCATAGCACCAAAAAAGTAAAAATGCCGTTTCGCTCGTTTTTCAATATATATATGGTTGGTTTGGTTTAAATACTCATCAGTAAAGAATTATATTTTGTATTTGGGCTTATTATTTATTACCAGTTCACAAACTGTTATTTTGATTGATTCTGACAGAGTATAGAACACAGGTGAGGAGACTAAAAATAATCTAATGAACTCAGCCTTATTAGGTAAATGGGGTCTTTCTTGCACAGTAGGCTGAGACGTTTGTTCTCTGGCATAGAACGTACTTCTTAGCCACTATGCAAAAAAGACCCCATTTGCCTAATAAGGCAGAGTGATTTTCTTGTTGTGTTAGTTTATTTAAGTTAATTCGTTTTAACTCAAATATAAACAAATTAACTTAAACAAACATGAAAGTTGTAGGCCAAGTGCGACGTCCCCTAAAGCCTATAAAAAATTAGAGGTCATTCATACAATTAACTATAGTATTTGGAGGAGCCACTTTGCAATTTCCGAGAACACACCAGATTACATCAGACTTCTGAATTACAAAAACGTTTCCTCTGGGGAATAGCAAATGAGTATATATGACAGGAAGGATTTTGATATTTCGAGTCAGTAACCCAAGACAGACATATGGGCTGAATAAGTATTGGTCATCATTATTTGATATTATATAACCATCAATTAGGTTATGACTGAATCTATCAAATATCTGAGACTCATATACGAGACCAACTGGCTCATAACACTTTACATACTGTGGATACCTATTTATTTGCCCACTCCTCCTGCGAGTACAACTCCATCTTTTCTTTAAGGCTCCCATGACATAAGTTTTTTCGTCCATATTCTGATTACTGGTTCCTAAAGCCATTACGCCTAAGGTTATAGGCTCTTTCAATATTTCAGCCCTTTTATAACCAAATTTATATAATATTAGCGAAGGTACACAGAGACCAATGGGAATTTTCTTGCCTTGTAATTTACATTTTATAGTCCTCTTTGCAGTACCTTCCCTTTCATGTAATGTCGTTGAAGAAGCATTACAAAGGTCAGGTATTTTTAACCTCTCGAATATTGAAAGAAATGGAATATTATACTCATCTTCATTAAACCACTCACAGATTTTTCGTTTCCTTTTAATTTCAAAACGGGGATGAATAAATGTCAACCTTAGATCTACTGGATACAATTTACAAACTTTTTGATCTGTTTTAAATGAAGGAAAAATTCCACATCTTTCGGCATCAGTATCCATAGTTTTTATTACTTCTTCATAAAATCTCCCAACTATATCGGAAAAGTTGGGAGGTTCTCCATTGTCGAGGGTACCATTTGCAACTGTGAACTTTGATGTAATTTGTTCTTTCCATGTAATGTAGTTTTTAGGTAGCAATACTCGTATTGACGGAGACTCAATAAAGTATATCAATACTGGTACATCTTCCGGATGTATTAATTCAGCGATTGCTATGAACCCTCCTTTTTTTGTTTTTTCATATTTTACAAGTGTATAACCTGAATATTCGATGGGAATGAAGTTTGAAAGTTTATCAACAAGCCAGTCCTTCCCAATGAGGCAATATATTTTAATATCTTTATAATTGTTCAACACGCCTAATGTAGCAGAGGCATATTCTCCACAAATGGCAGCTGATCCTCTTGCTTGACCAATTATGTAGCTGGCAAGTTTCATTTTAGGGGTATGGATTGAAATCATAATTGTAATCTTACCTAATAAAAAATATCTATCCTTTTATAATGAATAAATATAAAAAAAATCCACTATATAAAGAAGTGTGTGACCAAGAAAATCAAAGTCATTAATCCTATAAATTAAGGTAATGGATTGGAATCAATTATTAGTATTATTATTAATATTGACCGTAAGAAAAAGTACTACTGTTTGTTTTGCTCATTCTATAATTCCATGGGCTCCATTATCTATTAAAACTCCATATATGACATTTATAAATGACCCATTCCATCCTACATGGCAAACAAGACATCAACAATCAAAAACAAAATTATTTAAAGAAAAAGTAATGATCCCAACTGTTTATAATATTTCATTTTCAATAACATGTGGTGCATGTTATACATACTCTTATTTCTTATATCCAAAATTAACTATAAATGTAGATATAAATGAAGAAACAGAGGGACGCTTATTATACGAAACTTTTCCAGATCATAATAAATACTATATAGGATGTAAAATATATGAATGTAAAATGACCACGGTTAAGATTAAATTAAATAACCCTTTGGAAACATTAGAGGGAAGAATAATTTGTCATTTGAATCGTGGTATTCAACATACTAAAGAAATTCTACTCTTTAAAGGAATAAGTAGAGTAGAAATACGTAAAGTAGAAAACAACCAGTGTGCACTTCCTATTAACTTAACATTGTTGAATTCTTTCATTTCAAGCCGAACTTTTAGTAAAAATGAAGATATTTGCTATATATATCCGATAGTAAGTAGTACTAGATCGTTTCTTTTCAAAGAGGAAACACCGTTATTAGTATACCAGATTAACTATACACATCAATCAAATCATGTTGGATTATCTCAAGAATTGTGTTTTAAATTCCAATGGTTGTTTTGGGTTTTGGGTTTGGGGCATTTTTTGATACATTAGACATTGATAAAGAAATAGTTTAAGTTTTTGATGGGATGTTGATGTTTATTAACATAAATTTTAGTTTAAAGTGGTTCGGGAAGTTCGTATGAAATATACTCTCCTATTTCTTCCTGCCTTTTTTTTTTTTTTTTACTTTTAACACATATAATATAATATAATTGAATAATTAATAAACTTACTGAAATTATAATTATTATTATACACAAAACAAACAAATATTGATGCATATAGGTAATAGCATGCGAATCAATACTTTTTTTACAATTACCAATACACTGTGCTATATAGAGTGTCCCATTTAAATCTTCTCGAAGAACTTTAAGTATAGGACGAGTCTTATTATTATATGTTGTTATATTGTCAAGAATGCTATCTTGTTCATCCAATATTTTAATATTATTCTCATCGTACACAAATTTGATAACAACAGACGACATTCTATTTAAGGTATCACACTTTTCTGATAATTTATTAACATTATTCACAACCTTTATTTGTGAATGACTGTGATCCAAACATAGTGTCTTTCTTTGACCATCTATTAAAAACTTAACATAGGTATCTGCTAAGGGCGTCAGAATAAGATATTCCTCTTCGTTACCTGAGGCAGCAATTTGTAAATCATATTTCATTGATGATGATAATTTTCTGTATGGCCAGCCTTGAGGGCAACCTAGAAGAATATTGATATGGCTAAATATTACAAATCTTCCTATTAATTTACTTGTTGTGTTTTGATTCAGTCGTCTTTTCATTGGTAATTGAAATTTATTTAATATAAATAGTTGTGAAACATTCCCAAATTTTAACTCTGCATTTAACCATTTATGTTGTTCTGTATTATTATATCCTAATAATTCATTTAAATTTCTATCGTAATAAATAGATATTATAAAATTGAGGTTATTTCTTACAAACCAAAATTTAATTGAATCTTCAAATATTGTCAATCTTTTTCCATTTTCGTTGACTGCACATTCAGTATATAAATGGGGATTGTGACTAACTATTACTCGTACTGATAACAAAACAAGAAGAAATATCTTTCGTGAAATTGTATTCATTTTTTTAAAAGGTAAGAGTATTATTTCGATGTGTCAGGGTGGTGTTGTGAATTCTAGTGGTCTCAACGGAATTCCCCCACCCCCCTGCCTCCATCCGGGAAAGTCCCATCCTGTCAGGGTATAAATATTAAAGGACTCGAGGTTCCACACACATCAGTGTGTCCCTGCTACACCCAACAGTATGGACCATGGGGTCCCTACTATAAATCACCTCTCTAAGGGTTTAGCAAGAGATTTCTCCAGTAAAGTAAAAGGTGAGTTGCAAATCTTTTCTGTTTTTAAGGTGCCGTGACCCTGGAAGCCATTTCACACTTCATAGGATCATTCAAGTGTATAACTGCCGAGTTCCTTGTCCGAAACTCAGGACAGATGTGGTGGCTATAAAATGAAAAATCAGAGCAAAAGATTTTCCTAGCCATAGCTGGTTATTTATTTATTTTTTATTTTTTTTTATAGATCCAGATTCTGACATTCAGGATACAAGGAAAAGAAGCATGTCCTTTTCCGAGTTACTGGAAACTGAAAATATGGGAAAAAAAATGACGGAGGAAGATTTTAATTGGACTCCTACTTACTCTCCTCCTCTAATTTCTCTAGATCAATCTTCCTTCCTTGCCACAACACACCCACCATCTCATTCTCATTCTCCTTCTCCTCCTCCAATTAGTTATCTAGATAAATTTTCCAGTACAATTTCTATGACTTTTAAAAGTTCCCAATCCCCACCTCCTTCTCCTCCTCCTTCTCCTCCTCCTCCTTTTCCTCCTCCTCTTCCTCCTCCTCTTCTCCTCCTCCTTCTCCTCCTCCTTCTCCTCCTCCTTCTCCCCCTCCTTCTCGTCCTTTTCCTCCTCCTTCCCATCCTCCTCCTCCTCCTCCTCCTCCTCCTTCTCTTCTCCTCCTTATTCTCTAAGACTTAACCCGGCCCAGCCCCTTCATTACCAAACAAATAATGACTAACAAACACACAACTTAGTTATTTATTTGTTTCATTTCGTTTGTAGATGACAAAAGTTCCTCAACGCCGCCCTCGTCGTCGTCATTTATGTCGACCTATCTTTCTACACACAAAAAAATAAGAAAAGAAGATGCCCAGAGATATGGCGAAGCAATTAAGGAACTAGAACCACCTGATAGGCTGTGTATCACTCTACCAACCGTTCTCAGGACTCCTGAAGAAAGGATTTTAAGGAGTAAGCCATGTCAAAATAAATGTAACTTTTTTTTAACCATTGACCCTTTGGAAACGAAAGATATGCACTTTGAGTTTCAAGCCAAACAAAGTACTATTACTTTTGCTAATGTAAGGATATATTTGGGATCATCACATGATATTTTTGAAATTTTCAAAAGAATTTTATATATTATTCCTAATGTTAACTTAGCCAAAATATTTAAGATTATCCCATCCTATGAGGATAAAGAGGTTTTGAACCTCTCTAACAACCTTAAAGCAAATTTTTCAATCGACATATATAAGTGTATTTTTACAAAATTTTATAGGAAATTATTCACACCTGACATTATAAGCCAATTGGTTCATCACATTGGCTACTAGAGCTAGCTGGTGTCTTAAATAATCATTAAATGTTAATATCATCATTTGAAATTTTAGTTTAAGTTGATGTTTCACATTAATTTAGTTGAAGTTATACTCCTTGGAATAGTACTGAATAATCATGTCTTTTTTAATAAATATTAAAAAAATGAGTGAATTCCTCGAAAATACTGAAGAAATTGATTTTTATTTACAAATAGATCCGTTATATATTGATAAGACGGAATTTCATATTTTAAAAGTTTGGGATATTATAAATAAACATAAAAATTCAAATGTAACATATAACAATATTCTAAATTTATTCTATAATAATGAATGTGAAATATTTTCCAATGAAATATATTTGAAATTAGTTAATGGTTTTAATATTCCCAAATTTGATATAATACTTAATGTTATTTGAAATTAAAATTAAATTTAATGTTTATAAAAAATGTATATAAATTTATCATATTTGTTATTAATTAATCCCAATATACATGAATATTTCTCTTTTCTTTTTGAATAGCTTCTACTAATAATAATATTACATCTTTCATAAGAAACGAAGAGCTAACTTTTATATCATTTTGCTTAATAATTATTTCGAAAGGTGACCTAAAAATAGTGAGTGTTTTTTTATTCTCACTTTGGTACCAACACTTATTACAATTTCCTCTCTTTACCACAACATTTTGGAGATTAGGTAAATATAATACCCAAGAATTTAACAGCTCTTCAAATTGTTTTACTTCTGATGGTACAGCTATAATTAAGTTCTCTGATTCTTCAATATACTTTATAATATCTGTAAACTTTTGTCTTACTCTCTTTTGGTAATAAGGCTCGTCAGCCATTATGTCAAGTTTCAATAATAAATAATAATAGGAGGATTCAGCTTCCAGTCCCTCTTAAGAGTCTTATGTATGTACAAAGGATCAGCAATATAAAGAAAATTATAGAATATTAAAAAAAATGAAAATTGGTAACAAGAATTTGAAGAAAATACTGTTGTAGTTGGCCTGGCAGAATTCAGTGTCGTGCACCGATCATATTTGCACGATAACTTACTTTGTCTTTAAAAAATATTTTACTTCTGACATATATAGGTTCTCTGATTCTACAATATCCTTTATATTATCTTGTAAGCTTTTCTCTCTCTCTCTATTGAGATATACATTGTTTAGTGATAAGGATCATGTACCAATATGGCGAGTGTTTCATTCATATATCGATGTATTGAGACTTCAATAGAATTTACTAGTATCAATGAAATTAAACAGGGACACTTATCCACTAGAAATAATATTTTTGAAATAATTATTAATAATAATAATAATAATAATAATAATAATAATAATAATATATAATAATAATAATTTAGGAGGAGGAGGAGGAAATGTAATTAGTCGTCCTAGGTTGGTTTTAAAACGATCGCTGCATCAACCAAAAATTAAACAATTTAAAAAAAAAAACTCAGAGATAATTACACAAAAATGTGCTGAATTATTATGTAAGGAGCCATATAATGAACTCTTAGCAATGAACCAAAAATGGCAATGTAATATTTTTTGTCCTTTTCATGAAGTTCGTGGTAAATCTCGTACACCTTCAGGTAGACTTTATATTCATCGTCATCGTTTTCACTGTTATTCCACAAATTGTAATAAAAGAGTTTCAACTGAGAAACTCCTAAATTTTCTCTTAAATAAAAACCAAAAATGATTTCTTCGACATACCAGTATTTTCTTCAAATTCCGGTTATCATTTTCGTACTTTTTTTTATATTTTTTAATTTTCTTTATATTACTGATCGTTTTTACATTCATAGTTTTTTACGTCAAAGTATTAAAGAGGGAATTGAAGCTGAAGAAATTGCATTTGAAGAAAGACACGAATTTATTGATCTACAAGGTTGGCTAAATTATAATGAATATGATAACAATAATGACATTAAAATCAATAAATGTAAGGGAATGATTTTAAAAGTAGATAGTTCTCAGTCACATGACAATCAAATTTGTCAAAAACTTGGGGGCCGTAAATGTGGACGTTATTTAGAAAAGGTCGTAATACCTATATCATCTTCTACTAGCAATATAAAATATTATTATGGAGGTGGAATCCTCAAACCAGGATGCACATACTGTCTTTGGAAACAACCGGAAGAAAAATTCTGTGACCCAGTATGGGGTTTTCTACAGTATTCATTTGAAGAAGATCGATGGAAGTGTAAATCCTACCTACCAGGTCTTTATAACGCAACTACAAATAGATTAACTGCATGTGAACCAGGAGGAACTTTGGTTAAAATTACCAATGGGCAGGATGAAGTAGTGGACTGTTACGAACCCGGATCCAGCGTCCGAGCCTGGAGCAGTGACAAACACGCCATCTGTGGATCAGCTCCCGAAACCCCCGCCAAACGAACGACGACACCTAGTGAGGACAGCGTGTACTGGCCTCGAGGACCAGTTTCCAGTCTGGTTCAGCGCTCAACACCGCCGCTCCTGACCTCTGGTGAGGTGGTGCTCCGACGACAGCGCCATCTATGGACTGGATACGTCAGGTGTTTGCGCCCGCCACCGTAAGTGAGATGTATTAGTGTCCCGGTTATTGATGACGTGTCTGTTTACAGAGTCGACCTGGGACCACTGTGTTGAAGGTTGAGTCAGTCTACCCGAGGCAGCCAGTCTCCATACTGTGAAGTTTGCTGCAGCTGTTGTGACGTCGTCCCCCCCCCCCGGAAGAACACTGTGGTGTGTTAAGCCTGCCAGTGGAGTGGCAGTGAAAGGATTTACCCGGGACCGACGGTTGGAGACGATAATCCACTGGGGTATTGAGGACAGGAGGGTGATTGGTGATATCACACGAGACTCCTGTCTAGGGCATACCCCTTTTATCGTTCGTGGAGTGGCCGTACCAGCCTTGGTGGCTCAGTACCTGCCAGCAGACCTGCTGGACGTGTGGTTGACGGCCTCCACGACGGTGCCCCCAGTGGACCTGTGTTGTGGCTGACCTGTGGCCAGGGTAGGCTCGGCGTTCTCAGAGGACACGTCTTGAGGCCACGAAGAAAGCACCGCGGACTCAGCACCTAGCTTCTTAATCAAGAGTCTTCAGCAGAAGACTAGATTGTGCACGATCCCCTTGTAAAGTGTTAATACCCCTCCCCCTTGTGTACTCTTTTATTCTATATATTTAAACGGTGATGGTGAACATTATATTATATTAAGTTCTTGGCTTTCTTTCCCTACTCCCTTTAAGTTACTTGCGTCACGGATCTCATCCCTTGAAAGCCTCTACTGGCTTGGGGTCGGATATATATCTTCCTCTAACGACATCAGAGTAAGAAACCCGTTGCGTCCCGAGAGGGCCGTAACATGGACCTTACTCAAATGACCCCCCAAGACTTTTTTATACCATTAAAAGACAAGAAAAATATATATGTCGATGTTCCCCTGGATATATTTCTAATCCAGATATCTCACGTTCAGCCTGTTTTCCCGCGATCCTTGTCTGGTACATTTACATCTGGTGTAATTACAGCTCCAGGTTATTCTAATGTCTATGTAACTGCGGTCCTATGTATACTAACTTACATGACAATAAACATTTTCCGTGTACGAGCGTGTCCGGATCCCATTTTGATGAGGAAAAACAAGAATTATCTATTTGGGATGAAGTGTAAGATTGATAAAAATAATATTGAAATACATAAAGGAACATATCCATGTTCAAATTTTGAAGATATTGAACGTGGATGTGCAAAGGTAATTTTAAAGGCAAAATTTGTATCAAAGACTGATTTGATTGATTACGAAAATACCGAATTTTTTTTAATCGATTTATGAATTCCACTCAATATTAAAAACAAAACTAAATAATGTTTGCATGTAACTCTGATGGTAGTATAGAAATCCCATTATCTTATTTCAAAAAATTACACTTTTATCCTCCTGCTTTACCTTTAGGAACAATTGTTCTAACCAACTATCATCATCATAATATTAATAATGTTGATAAGAATGATGATGATGTTACCTTTGAAAATAATAGTGTAGAAAGACTTACAATTATTTGTACAATACTTACTCATAAAATTGAAAAGGAAATTTATTATGAAATTGGATTCCCATTCAGTCTGTGATTACTCTCCTAATATATAATAATGTTGCACAGTTCTTAGAAAATGGGAGTGGGAGTGGTAAAATTAACATTTTATTTATTAATATTCCAATTTTTCTTTTTCCCTGATATTAAAAAAGATGAGCCATTACATAAACGGATATTACGAGTTGTATCCAACACTCATAAAATTACTCAGCTAGTGGAAGAATATATGTCTTCAAAATACAAATCCTCACAGAAAAAATAATGTTATATGATAACGTTACAACTTGTTTTGAAAATTATGGCATTAAATGTCTCTGTAATACAAATTTTCGAATGGATTATATTGAACAAATGACTAAACAAAAATTCAAATTTTCCTTTTTTACAGTAGGGAAATGTAACCACTTTTCTTGAAAGAATATATGGGAGAGACAATTTAAAACATCTGATATGGTCTTTGTCAGTACACACAACAACACCGGAAGAGTCCGTTATGGTTTTGAGAATCTTAAACGTGAAATTTTGTAATGGATGTAAGAAGAAATAATAGGAGATGGTATACCTTCGTGTTACCATACTGGATAGCTAAAAATTGTTTCAAACAATCCTCCTTCAGTTCAATATTTTGATAATACAGGACGTGAGTTGTTTCAGAGTATAAGCAAAAGTAATAATTTTGTAGCAACGGCTGCCTACTATCTCTATTGTGCATTAAGTGATGATGAGTAATCCCTTATGTAATTTATATAGGAAATGTTTTTGTAATGAAAATTACCGATGGAATTATATTTTATCTGTTCTGAAGAAAAGCTTCAACCTAAGGAGATGTCACAATCAAAAATTGAAGATGCAGTTCATTTTATATATGGAGATAAACCATACTTTTTAAACATAACAAATAAGGAAAATAATCAATATCATATTGTTATATCAAATTTAAATTTCGATGTTTCAAAGAACGAGGTTCAATGAATATTCTTTATGATCAGGAAAAATGTTGTATTCAAGTACAATTTTTAGATGTTTATGGAAAACATTTTACCAACTTCTTGGTTTAAATTATTCGATGAATATTATTATATCCAAATTGGTATTCGCAAAGTTATTACTCCCATAATGTTATTAGCATTTGTAAGTCATTATTATTATTTTGTATTTAGGGATTTGAAGTTGGCATGTATTGTTCGTTCTTCAAATGGATTAATGATGAAAATAGTGATAATATAGATTATAATTATGATACAGAGGCAAGTACGACTACAAAGAATATGGAAGTAGTGATTATGAAAGTAGTGATGAAATATTTGTTTAATAAAAAGAATATATATATATATTTTTTTTCAGTTTTTTTTATTTTATTTAAAATAAATGTTTATAAAATAAATAAATAATATATAAAATGACTTTGAGTGACTTTTTGTTTGTTTTATTTTTATATAAAATATCGAATTTAACTATAAAGGGGAAAATATTATTTCTGTTTTCTTAAATTTTATCTAAAATTATAAAGTAACTATGAATATTTTAATCAAAATGTATATTTTGTTTTTTTTTATTTTAAATATAAATAAAAAATTATACATAAAATTAATAATATTATATATTTAATATCTGTGATAAATAAAATTATGTTTATAAAATTAACAAAACTTAAACATCAAAATTTTTATATTATATAGAAATGTTTATAAGTTTTATTTTGCAATAAAATTTGGAAAAAATATATAAATCCATAAAGAATTAAGATTCTCTTCATTTTTTTGCCTTAATTAAAAAATAACCAATACAAAATTTAGAGTTATAGATAAAATTTGATGTCTTATTTGGCAAACTATTCAAGATCTGATTTGCCTAATAAGCCAATGAATGGTCCACCACCGGCTGATGGTCCACCACAGGGTCCCACTGACCACGGGCTGGTGGTCAACCCCATTTTTTTCCACAAAATATTTTTATGGATGAGATACCAGATCTAATAAAAAAAAAGAATGATGTTGCTGTTACCTGCCCCTAGATATCATTCGGTATCCCAAGAGTTCGACTTAATCAAACCAGAAATGCTGCTCTTCAAATCAAGGGTCTTAAATGTTGAAATGCCGTTCCCAATCATATCAACGACTGTACCTCTCCCAACTAGTTTAAGAAAAAATGTAAAGTGAGTATAATAAGAGTTTTGGTGACTTTTGGGATTCCTGTGTCTGTGGGTGTGTGTGTGTGTGTGTGTGTGTGTGTCTTTGGGTCTTTGGTGTGTGTGTGTGTGTCTTTGTGTCTTTGTGTGTGTGTGTGTGTCTTTGTGTGTGTGTGTCTTTGTGTGTGTGTGTCTTTGTGTGTGTGTGTGTGTGTGTGTGTGTCGTTGTGTGTGTGTGTGTGTGGTGTCGTTGTGTGTGTGTGTCTTTGTGTCTTTGTGTGTGTGTGTGTCTTTGTGTCTTTGTGTGTGTGTGTGTCTTTGTGTGTGTAAGTGTTTGTGTCTTTGTGTTTGTGTCTTTGTGTGTGTGTGGTGTCTTTGTGTGTGTAAGTGTGTGTGTCTTTGTGTCTTTGTGTGTGTGTGTCTTTGTGTGTGTGTGTGTGTGTCTTTGTGTCTTGTGTGTGTGTGAGTCTTTGTGTCTTTGTGTGTGTGTGTGTCTTTGTGTCTTTGTGTGTGTAAGTGTTTGTGTCTTTGTGTGTGTCTTTGTGTGTGTAAGTGTGTGTGTCTTTGTGTCTTTGTGTGTGTGTGTCTTTGTGTGTGTGTGTGTGTGTCTTTGTGTCTTTGTGTGTGTGTGTGTCTTTGTGTCTTTGTGTGTGTGTGTGTCTTTGTGTCTTTGTGTGTGTAAGTGTTTGTGTCTTTGTGTGTGTGTCTGTCTTTGTGTCTTTGTGTGTGTGTCTGTCTTTGTGTCTTTGTGTGTGTAAGTGTTTGTGTCTTTGTGTGTGTGTCTTTGTGTGTGTGTGTGTGTCTTTGTGTGTCTTTGTGTGTGTAAGTGTGTGTGTCTTTGTGTCTTTGTGTGTGTAAGTGTTTGTGTCTTTGTGTGTGTGTCTGTCTTTGTGTCTTTGTGTGTGTAAGTGTTTGTGTCTTTGTGTGTGTGTCTTTGTGTGTGTGTGTGTGTGTGTGTGTCTTTGTGTGTCTTTGTGTGTGTAAGTGTGTGTGTCTTTGTGTCTTTGTGTGTGTGTGTCTTTGTGTGTGTGTGTGTGTCTTTGTGTGTGTGTATGTGTGTGTGTGTGTGTGTGTGTGTGGTGTGTGTGTGTGTGTGTGTGTGTCGTTGTGTGTGTGTGTGTCTTTGTGTGTCTTTGTGTGTGTGTGTCTTTATGTCTTTGTGTGTGTGTGTGTGTGTGTGTGTGTGTGTGTCTTTATGTGTGTCTTTGTGTGTGTCTTTGTGTATGTGTGTGTGTGCAAGTGTGTGTGTCTTTATGTGTGTGTTTTGGGTGTGTGTTTTTTGTGTTTGAGTGTGAGTTTGTGTGTGTATATGTTTTTGTATAAAAAAAAGATGAATAAAAAGGATAAACTTTCAATTAACATACAAATCGAACATATTAATAATGAGAAGTTTAACATTAAAAAAAACCCTGGATTATATTATTTCCCCTGAGATTTAATCTAACAAGACAATTATTTATAGCTGATAAATTATATTATAATAATAATATCGATGATTCTCATATTACTTTAACTTATCCAAACAATCTTAGCAGAAGTCAATTAATATATCATAAAATTTATGACATGTCAGGACTAACAGCTGATAATAAATTTGTCTGGTATGAAAGATTTTTCACGCAAATTCATAATCAAAATATTTTATATGAAGAGGATGATCAGGATTTTTCACTTTCAGAGTATTCTAGAACTCATTCCCCCTTTAAATTTGAAAAAACCAAAATGATACTTTTTATCAACGAGGTTGTGTATTTAATGTTGTTTCTTTTAGATGGGGTAAGAGATATTACCCAAAGTTTAAAACAAAGTTCATTAAGGGAGTATATTATTAATAATTGTATAAATTATCAAAAAGTATTAAAAGCACAATATAAAAAAACTCTTAAAACTATTGATATGTACATTTGTATTGATGATGTAATTAAATATGATGAGCTTATCATTGAGCATCTTATTAAATATTTTGAAAAAGATAAAAATGGGTCAGAAGAAAACATATATCATTATCCACTGCCATGGCATATGCATTGTGAGTTATTGCAAGAAATTTACTATTATTACACAAAAAAAAGATTATATCAATACCAAGACTTGCAAAAATTTAATTTACAACTTTTACCCGATTATCAAATAACTAAAGTGATAGCTTATCTTCCACAACAAACAATTCATAAAAAAATTTGGCACAATCAGTACAAAAATTATTATATTTATAACAATGGTATTATTATTAAAAAGAGGAAGGCGTTGGATGAGATGGAGGAGGGAGGTTTGGAGGATGTGGAGGATGAAGCGGATCAGGCGTTGGAAGATCAAGTGGATCAAGATATGGAGGAGGTAGTGGAAGAGATGATGATGATGCTGGAGAGGAAGAGGAGGAATATATTTGTTCAACATACCATGGTGCACGGCTTCGGGCTGAGAGAAATGATGGAGTCTGGTGGGTTGATCGGTGATCATGAGTCTACCACAAAAGACACCACACGACACACACAATCACACACACACACACACACACAAACACACACACACACACACACACACACAACACACACACACAACACAACACACACACACACACACACACACACAGACACACACACACACACACACACACACACACACACACACAACAAAGCACACAACAACAACACACACAAAGACACACACACACACACACACACACACACACAAAGACACACACACACACACACACAAAGACACAAAGACACACACACACACAAGACACACAGACACACACACACACACAAGACACACACAAAGACACACACAAAGACACAACACACACACACAAAGACACACAAAGACACACACACACAAAGACACACACACACACACAAGACACAAAGACACACACACACAAAGACACACAAGACACCAAGACACACACACACACACAAAGACACACACAACACACAAAGACACAAAGACACAAAGACACACAAAGACACACACACACACACAAAGACACACACACAAAGACACACACACACAAAGACACACACACACACACACAAAGACACACACACACAAAGACACACACACACACACACAAGACACAAAGACCAACACACACACAAAGACACAAAGACACACACACAAACACACACACACACACACACACACACACACACAAAGACACAGGAATCCCAAAAGTTCACCAAAACTCTTATTATACTCACTTTACATTTTTTTTCTTAAACTAGTTGGGAGAGGTACAGTCTTTGATATGATTGGGAACGGCATTCAACATTTTAAGACCCTTGATTTGAAGAGCAGCATTTCTGGTTTGATTAAGTCGAACTCTTGGGAACCGAATGATATCTAGGGGCAGTGTAACAGCACATCATTCTTTTTTTTAGATATGGTGTCTCATCCATAAAAAATATTTTGTGGAAAAAAATGGGGTTGACCACCAGCCTGTGGTCAGTGGGGACCCTGTGGTGGACCATAAGCCGGTGGTGGACCATTCATTGGCTTATTAGGCAAATCAGATCTTGAATAGTTTCCCAAATAAGACATCAAATTTTATTTATAACTCCAAATTTTGTATTGGTTATTTTTTAATTAAGGCAAAAAAAAAGAAGAGAATCAATTAATTCTTTATGGATTTATATATTTTTCCAAATTTTATTGCAAAATAAACTTATAAACCTTTCTATGTAATATAAAATTTTTTGATGTTAAGTTTTGTTAATTTATAACATAATTTTATTTATCATGATATTAAATATATAATATTATTAATTTTATGCATAATTTTTTATTTATATTTAAAATAAAAAAAACAAAATATACATTTTGATTAAAATATTCATAGTTACTTTATAATTTGAGATAAAATTTAAGAAAACTGAAATAATATTTTCCCCTTTATAGTTAAATTCGATATTTTATATAAAAATAAAACAAACAAAAAGTCACTCAAAGTCATTTTATATATTATTTATTTATTTTATAAACATTTATTTTAAATAAAATTAATAAAAAACTGAAAAAATATATATATATATTCTTTTTATTAAACAAATATTTCATCACTACTTTCATAATCACTACTTCCATATTCTTTGTAGTCGTTACTTGCCTCTGTATCATAATTATAATCTATATTATCACTATTTTCATCATTAATCCATTTGAAGAACGAACAATACATGCCAACTTCAAAATCCCTAAATACAAAATAATAATAATGACTTACAAATGCTAATAACATTATGGGAGTAATAACTTTGCGAATACCAATTTGGATATAATAATATTCATCGAATAATTTAAACCAAGAAGTTGGTAAAATGTTTCCATAAACATCTAAAAATGTACTTGAATACAACATTTTTCCTGATCATAAAGGAATATTCATTGAACCTCGTTCTTTGAAACATCGAAATTTTAAATTTGATATAACAATATGATATTGATTATTTTCCTTATTTGTTATGTTTAAAAAGTATGGTTTATCTCCATATATAAAATGAACTGCATCTTCAATTTTTGATTGTGACATCTCCTTAGGTTTGAAGCTTTTCTTCAGAACAGATAAAATATAATTCCATCGGTAATTTTCATTACAAAAACATTTCCCATATAAATTACATAAGGGATACTCATCATCACTTAATGCACAATAGAGATAGTAGGCAGCCGTTGCTACAAAATTATTACTTTTGCTTATACTCTGAAACAACTCACGTCCTGTATTATCAAAATATTGAACTGAAGGAGGATTGTTTGAAACAATTTTTAGCGATCCAGTATGGTAAGACGAAGGTATACCATCTCCTATTATTTCTTTCTTACATCCATTACAAAATTTCACGTTTAAGATTCTCAAAACCATAACGGACTCTTCCGGTGTTGTTGTGTGTACTGACAAAGACCATATCGGATGTTTTTAAATTGTCTCTCCCATATATTCTTTCAAGAAAAGTGGTTACATTTCCTACTGTAAAAAAGGAAAATTTGAATTTTTGTTTAGTCATTTGTTCAAAATAATCCATTCGAAAATTTGTATTACAGAGACATTTAATGCCATAATTTTCAAAACAAGTTGTAACGTTATCATATAACATTATTTTTTCTGTGAGGATTTGTATTTTGAAGACATATATTCTTCCACTAGCTGAGTAATTTTATGAGTGTTGGATACAACTCGTAATATCCGTTTATGTAATGGCTCATCTTTTTTAATATCAGGGAAAAAGAAAATTGGAATATTAATAAATAAAATGTTAATTTTACCACTCCCACTCCCATTTTCTAAGAACTGTGCAACATTATTTATATTAGGAGAGTAATCACAGACTGAATGGGAATCCAATTTCATAATAAATTTCCTTTTCAATTTTATGAGTAAGTATTGTACAAATAATTGTAAGTCTTCTACACTATTATTTTCAAAGGTAACATCATCATCATCATTCTTATCAACATTATTAATATTATGATGATGATAGTTGGTTAGAACAATTGTTCCTAAAGGTAAAGCAGGAGGATAAAAGTGTAATTTTTTGAAATAAGATAATGGGATTTCTATACTACCATCAGAGTTACATGCAAACATTATTTAGTTTTGTTTTTAATATTGAGTGAATTCATAAATCGATTAAAAAAATTTTCGGTATTTTCGTAATCAATCAAATCAGTCTTGGATACAAATTTTGCCTTTAAAATTACCTTTGCACATCCACGTTTCAATATCTTCAAAATTTGAACATGGATATGTTCCTTTATGTATTTCAATATTATTTTTATCAATCTTACACTTCATCCAAATAGATAATTCTTGTTTTTCCTCATCAAAATGGGGATCCGGACACGCCGTACACGGAAAAATGTTTATTGTCATGTAAGTTAGTATACATAGGACCGCAGTTACATAGACCATTAGAATAACCTGGAGCTGTAATTACACCAGATGGTAAATGTACCAGACAAGGATCGCGGAAACAGGCTGAACGTGAGATATCTGGATTAGAAATATATCCAGGGGAACATCGACATATATATTTTTCTTGTTCTTTTAATGGTATAAAAAAGTCTTGGGGGGTCATTTGAGTAAGGTCCACTACTTCATCCTGCCCATTGGTAATTTTAACCAAAGTTCCTCCTGGTTTCACATGCAGTTAATCTATTTGTAGTTGCGTTATAAAGACCTGGTAGGTAGGATTTACACTTCCATCGATCTTCTTCAAATGAATACTGTAGAAAACCCCATACTGGGTCACAGAATTTTTCTTCGGGTTGTTTCCAAAGACAGTATGTGCATCCTGGTTTGAGGATTCCACCTCCATAATAATATTTTATATTGCTAGTAGAAGATGATATAGGTATTGCGACCTTTTCTAAATAACGTCCACATTTACGGCCCCAAGTTTTTGACAAATTTGATTGTCATGTGACTGAGAACTATCTACTTTTAAAATCATTCCCTTACATTTATTGATTTTAATGTCATTATTGTTATCATATTCATTATAATTTAGCCAACCTTGTAGATCAATAAATTCGTGTCTTTCTTCAAATGCAATTTCTTCAGCTTCAATTCCCTCTTTAATACTTTGACGTAAAAAACTATGAATGTAAAAACGATCAGTAATATAAAGAAAATTAAAAAATATAAAAAAAAGTACGAAAATTATAACAGGAATTTGAAGAAAATACTGGTATGTCGAAGAAATCATTTTTGGTTTTTATTTAAGAGAAAATTTAGGAGTTTCTCAGTTGAAACACTTTTATTACAATTTGTGGAATAACAGTGAAAACGATGACGATGAATATAAAGTCTACCTGAAGGTGTACGAGATTTACCACGAACTTCATGAAAAGGACAAAAAATATTACATTGCCATTTTTGGTTCATTGCTAAGAGTTCATTATATGGCTCCTTACATAATAATTCAGCACATTTTTGTGTAATTATCTCTGAGTTTTTTTTTTAAAAATTGTTTAATTTTTGGTTGATGCAGCGATCGTTTTAAAACCAACCTAGGACGACTAATTACATTTCCTCCTCCTCCTCCTAAATTATTATTATTATTATTATTATTATTATTATTATTATTATTATTATTAATAATTATTTCAAAAATATTATTTCTAGTGGATAAGTGTCCCTGTTAATTTCATTGATACTAGTAAATTCTATTGAAGTCTCAATACATCGATATATGAATGAAACACTCGCCATATTGGTACATGATCCTTATCACTAAACAATAGAGAGAGAGAGAAAAGCTTACAAGATAATATAAAGGATATTGTAGAATCAGAGAACCTATATATGTCAGAAGTAAAATATTTATCGTGCAAATATGATCGGCGCACGACACTGAATTCTGTCAGGCCAACTACAACAGTATTTTCTTCAAATTCTTGTTACCAATTTTCATATTTTTTTTAATATTCTATAATTTTCTTTATATTGCTGATCCTTTGTACATACATAAGTCTTTTAAGAGGGACTGGAAGCTGAATCCTCCTATTATTATTTATTATTGAAACTTGACATAATGGCTGACGAGCCTTATTACCAAAAGAGAGTAAGACAAAAGTTTACAGATATTATAAAGTATATTGAAGAATCAGAGAACTTAATTATAGCTGTACCATCAGAAGTAAAACAATTTGAAGAGCTGTTAAATTCTTGGGTATTATATTTACCTAATCTCCAAAATGTTGTGGTAAAGAGAGGAAATTGTAATAAGTGTTGGTACCAAAGTGAGAATAAAAAAACACTCACTATTTTTAGGTCACCTTTCGAAATAATTATTAAGCAAAATGATATAAAAGTTAGCTCTTCGTTTCTTATGAAAGATGTAATATTATTATTAGTAGAAGCTATTCAAAAGAAAGAGAAATATTCATGTATATTGGGATTAATTAATAACAAATATAATAAATTTATATACAGTTTTTATAACATTAAATTTAATTTAAATTTCAAATAACATTAAGTATTATATCAAATTTGGGAATATAAAAACCATTAACTAATTTCAAATATATTTCATTGGAAAATATTTCACATTCATTATTATAGAATAAATTTAGAATATTGTTATATGTTACATTTGAATTTTATGTTTATTTATAATATCCCAAACTTTTAAAATATGAAATTCCGTCTTATCAATATATAACGGATCTATTTGTAGATAAAAATCAATTTCTTCAGTATTTTCGAGGAATTCACTCATTTTTTTAATATTTATCAAAAAAGACATGATTATTCAGTACTATTCCAAGAAGTATAACTTCAACTAAATTAATGTGAAACATCAACTTAAACTAAAATTTCAAATGATGATATTAACATTTAGTGATTATTTAAGACACCAGCTAGCTCTAGTAGCCAATGTGATGAACCAATTGGCTTATAATGTCAGGTGTGAATAATTTCCTATAAAATTTTGTAAAAATACACTTATATATGTCGATTGAAAAATTTGCTTTAAGGTTGTTAGAGAGGTTCAAAACCTCTTTATCCTCATAAGATGGGATAATCTTAAATATTTTGGCTAAGTTAACATTAGGAATAATATATAAAATTCTTTTGAAAATTTCAAAAATATCATGTGATGATCCCAAATATATCCTTACATTAGCAAAAGTAATAGTACTTTGTTTGGCTTGAAACTCAAAGTGCATATCTTTCGTTTCAAAAGGGTCAAAGGTCAAAAAAAAATTACATTTATTTTGACATGGCTTACTCCTTAAAATCCTTTCTTCAGGAGTCCTGAGAACGGTTGGTAGAGTGATACACAGCCTATCAGGTGGTTCCAGTTCCTTAATTGCTTCGCCATATCTCTGGGCATCTTCTTTTCTTATTTTTTTGGTGTGTAGAAAGATAGGTCGACATAAATGACGACGACGAGGGCGGCGTTGAGGAACTTTTGTCATCTACAAACGAAATGAAACAAATAAATAACTAAGTTGTGTGTTTGTTAGTCATTATTTGTTTGGTAATTGAAGGGGCTGGGCCAGGTTAAGTCTTAGAGAATAAGGAGGAGAAGGAGAAGGAGGAGGAGGAGGAGGATGAGGAGGATGGGAAGAAGGAGGAAAGGACGAGAAGGAGGGGGAGAAGGAGGAGGAGAAGGAGGAGGAGAAGGAGGAGGAGAAGGAGGAGGAGGAAGAGGAGGAGGAGGAGGAGGAGGAGAAGAAGGAGGAGAAGGAGGAGGAGAAGGAGGAGGAGAAGGAGGTGGGGTTTTGGAACTTTTAAAAGTCATAGAAATTGTACTGGAAAATTTATCTAGATAACTAATTGGAGGAGGAGAAGGAGAATGAGAATGAGATGGTGGGTGTGTTGTGGCAAGGAAGGAAGATTGATCTAAAGAAATTAGAGGAGGCGAGTAAGTAGGAGTCCAATTAAAATCTTCATCCGTCATTTTTTTTTCCATATTTTCGGAAAAGGACATGCTTCTTTTCCTGGTATCCTGAATTTCAGAATCTGGATCTATAAAAAAAAATAAAAAATAAATAAATAACCAGCTATGGCTAGGAAAATCTTTGGCTCTGATTTTTCATTTTATAGCCACCACATCTGTCCTGAGTTTCGGACAAGGAACTCGGCAGTTATACACTTGAATTGATCCTATGAAGTATGTATGATCATCACCATTCTGTATCACAAAGACTACAAGCTAATAATATCTTATCTCTGTGAATGGCTTCCAGGGTCACGGCACCTTAAAAACAGAAAAGATTTGCAACTCACCTTTTACTTTACTGGAGAAATCTCTTGCTAAACCCTTAGAGAGGTGATTTATAGTAGGGACCCCATGGTCCATACTGTTGGGTGTAGCAGGGACACACTGATGTGTGTGGAACCTCGAGTCCTTTAATATTTATACCCTGACAGGATGGGACTCTCCCGGATGGAGGCAGGGGGGTGGGGGAATTCCGTTGAGACCACTAGAATTCACAACACCACCCTGACACATCGAAATAATACTCTTACCTTTTAAAAAAATGAATACAATTTCACGAAAGATATTTCTTCTTGTTTTGTTATCAGTACGAGTAATAGTTAGTCACAATCCCCATTTATATACTGAATGTGCAGTCAACGAAAATGGAAAAAGATTGACAATATTTGAAGATTCAATTAAATTTTGGTTTGTAAGAAATAACCTCAATTTTATAATATCTATTTATTACGATAGAAATTTAAATGAATTATTAGGATATAATAATACAGAACAACATAAATGGTTAAATGCAGAGTTAAAATTTGGGAATGTTTCACAACTATTTATATTAAATAAATTTCAATTACCAATGAAAAGACGACTGAATCAAAACACAACAAGTAAATTAATAGGAAGATTTGTAATATTTAGCCATATCAATATTCTTCTAGGTTGCCCTCAAGGCTGGCCATACAGAAAATTATCATCATCAATGAAATATGATTTACAAATTGCTGCCTCAGGTAACGAAGAGGAATATCTTATTCTGACGCCCTTAGCAGATACCTATGTTACGTTTTTAATAGATGGTCAAAGAAAGACACTATGTTTGGATCACAGTCATTCACAAATAAAGGTTGTGAATAATGTTAATAAATTATCAGAAAAGTGTGATACCTTAAATAGAATGTCGTCTGTTGTTATCAAATTTGTGTACGATGAGAATAATATTAAAATATTGGATGAACAAGATAGCATTCTTGACAATATAACAACATATAATAATAAGACTCGTCCTATACTTAAAGTTCTTCGAGAAGATTTAAATGGGACACTCTATATAGCACAGTGTATTGGTAATTGTAAAAAAAGTATTGATTCGCATGCTATTACCTATATGCATCAATATTTGTTTGTTTTGTGTATAATAATAATTATAATTTCAGTAAGTTTATTAATTATTCAATTATATTATATTATATGTGTTAAAAGTAAAAAAAAAAAGGCAGAGAAGAAATAGGAGAGTATATTTCATACGAACTTCCCGAACCACTTTAAACTAAAATTTATGTTAATAAACATCAACATCCCATCAAAAACTTAAACTATTTCTTTATCAGTGTCTAATGTATCCAAAAATGCCCCAAACCCAAAACCCAAAACAACCATTGGAACTTAAAACACAATTCTTGAGATAATCCAACATGATTTGATTGATGTGTATAGTTAATCTGGTATACTAATAACGGTGTTTCCTCTTTGAAAAGAAACGATCTAGTACTACTTACTATCGGATATATATAGCAAATATCTTCATTTTTACTAAAAGTTCGGCTTGAAATGAAAGAATTCAACAATGTTAAGTTAATAGGAAGTGCACACTGGTTGTTTTCTACTTTACGTATTTCTACTCTACTTATTCCTTTAAAGAGTAGAATTTCTTTAGTATGTTGAATACCACGATTCAAATGACAAATTATTCTTCCTCTAATGTTTCCAAAGGGTTATTTAATTTAATCTTAACCGTGGTCATTTTACATTCATATATTTTACATCCTATATAGTATTTATTATGATCTGGAAAAGTTTCGTATAATAAGCGTCCCTCTGTTTCTTCATTTATATCTACATTTATAGTTAATTTTGGATATAAGAAATAAGAGTATGTATAACATGCACCACATGTTATTGAAAATGAAATATTATAAACAGTTGGGATCATTACTTTTTCTTTAAATAATTTTGTTTTTGATTGTTGATGTCTTGTTTGCCATGTAGGATGGAATGGGTCATTTATAAATGTCATATATGGAGTTTTAATAGATAATGGAGCCCATGGAATTATAGAATGAGCAAAACAAACAGTAGTACTTTTTCTTACGGTCAATATTAATAATAATACTAATAATTGATTCCAATCCATTACCTTAATTTATAGGATTAATGACTTTGATTTTCTTGGTCACACACTTCTTTATATAGTGGATTTTTTTTATATTTATTCATTATAAAAGGATATAGATATTTTTTATTAGGTAAGATTACAATTATGATTTCAATCCATACCCCTAAAATGAAACTTGCCAGCTACATAATTGGTCAAGCAAGAGGATCAGCTGCCATTTGTGGAGAATATGCCTCTGCTACATTAGGCGTGTTGAACAATTATAAAGATATTAAAATATCATTGGGAAGGACTGGCTTGTTGATAAACTTTCAAACTTCATTCCCATCGAATATTCAGGTTATACACTTGTAAAATATGAAAAAACAAAAAAAAGGAGGGTTCATAGCAATCGCTGAATTAATACATCCGGAAGATGTACCAGTATTGATATACTTTATTGAGTCTCCGTCAATACGAGTATTGCTACCTAAAAACTACATTACATGGAAAGAACAAATTACATCAAAGTTCACAGTTGCAAATGGTACCCTCGACAATGGAGAACCTCCCAACTTTTCCGATATAGTTGGGAGATTTTATGAAGAAGTAATAAAAACTATGGAAACTGATGCCGAAAGATGTGGAATTTTTCCTTCATTTAAAACAGATCAAAAAGTTTGTAAATTGTATCCAGTAGATCTAAGGTTGACATTTATTCATCCCCGTTTTGAAATTAAAAGGAAACGAAAAATCTGTGAGTGGTTTAATGAAGATGAGTATAATATTCCATTTCTTTCAATATTCGAGAGGTTAAAAATACCTGACCTTTGTAATGCTTCTTCAACGACATTACATGAAAGGGAAGGTACTGCAAAGAGGACTATAAAATGTAAATTACAAGGCAAGAAAATTCCCATTGGTCTCTGTGTACCTTCGCTAATATTATATAAATTTGGTTATAAAAGGGCTGAAATATTGAAAGAGCCTATAACCTTAGGCGTAATGGCTTTAGGAACCAGTAATCAGAATATGGACGAAAAAACTTATGTCATGGGAGCCTTAAAGAAAAGATGGAGTTGTACTCGCAGGAGGAGTGGGCAAATAAATAGGTATCCACAGTATGTAAAGTGTTATGAGCCAGTTGGTCTCGTATATGAGTCTCAGATATTTGATAGATTCAGTCATAACCTAATTGATGGTTATATAATATCAAATAATGATGACCAATACTTATTCAGCCCATATGTCTGTCTTGGGTTACTGACTCGAAATATCAAAATCCTTCCTGTCATATATACTCATTTGCTATTCCCCAGAGGAAACGTTTTTGTAATTCAGAAGTCTGATGTAATCTGGTGTGTTCTCGGAAATTGCAAAGTGGCTCCTCCAAATACTATAGTTAATTGTATGAATGACCTCTAATTTTTTATAGGCTTTAGTGGACGTCGCACTTGGCCTACAACTTTCATGTTTGTTTAAGTTTAATTTGTTTATATTTGAGTTAAAACGAATTAACTTAAATAAACTAACACAACAAGAAAATCACTCTGCCTTATTAGGCAAATGGGGTCTCTTTTTGCATAGTGACTAAGAAGTACGTTCTATGCCAGAGAACAAACGTCTCAGCCTACTGTGCAAGAAAAGACCCCATTTACCTAATAAGGCTGATTTCATTAGATTATTTTTAGTCTCCTCACCTGTGTTCTATACTCTGTCAGAATCAATCAAAATAACAGTTTGTGAACTGGTAATAAATAATAAGCCCAAATACAAAATATAATTCTTTACTGATGAGTATTTAAACCAAACCAACCATATATATATTGAAAAAAACGAGCGAAAACGGCATTTTACTTTTTGGTGCTATGAGTTTTTACATAAATTTTCATTATGCCGGCATTTTTGGGTACATTTCTGATTATTTCTTTTGCAAATACATCTATGATTTAAACAAGATAAAAGTTTACAGTGGCATACTAATTGTTTCAAGTGCCTATTATCACTGAGAAAGTAATTTGATTGTCTACGAACAATCTCACGAAGCCCAAGTTGTTGATTCTTATTAATTTCGCTTGGCATTATTCTTTCGATTGGTTTTATCAAAATCGTTTCTTGATAGATATTGATTAATTGTTCCAAATTTTGTAGCTACACGATATAAATCTCTTTCATTGTCTATTTCGATGATAATTCCACTGATTGTTCGCATTCCTGTTTTGTTTTCCCTATCTTCTTTAGGTATTATCACATTAACACTATCATATAGGCTAACAGGTGTTACATTTGCCGATGACAATTGTAACATTTTTGAGGCATTAGTTATCTGACGCTCATAAACTTTGCTTCTAATAGTTCCTAAATTTTCAATATGTAAATTATATGAATCGTTATTTACTTCAGAATTATTATTATTATCATTAGGTTTACCATCTTCTAAATTACATAATCTTCTATTTTATTATTACTTTAGGCGACAGCACAATACCAGGTGATGATGGTGTTGGTGGTGATAATATAGGGGGTAATGAAGGTGGCGGTATTTGTGGCAGGGATAATATGGAAGTAGAGGCAGTTGTAGCACCAGCAGCAGTAACCTCCTCAACCTCATCAAAAATTATTTCTTCCATGTCTGGCAACGGTGAAGAAATCTGACGCAGCAGCGGACTTGATGATGACAGGGAATACTGCAATTATAAAAAAAAAAAAAAATTAGTATACAGAAATTAATTGAGGACTTTTGTTTTCCAAGGTTGAACTGAAAACAAAACCAATAAATATTAAGGAATTTTACCTTTGCTTCTTTGCCTCTTTTTTTCTTCATCCTCTTTGTCTTCTTCTTCTTCTTCCTCTTTGTCTTCTTCTTCTTCTTCTTCTTCTTCATTGTCATCATAGTGACAGTTATTGAACAATTGGCTATATATTGAGGGCGAAACACGAATCTTCATAATTATTGGCGGTTCTATACCAAAAACTGCCTTGTAAGGCGATATGCCAATTCCACGTGAATATGCTGTGTTTTTGGTGAATTGCACAAAGGGAAGTCCAGCTGACCAATCTCGCGTTTGATTCTCACACATCCAACTGCCAAGCATTTTGATTACATCCCCATTCGCACGTTTCAATGCTCCCTTGGCTCTGTGGATGACGAGGTTTGCTATTAATGAGGAGCATGTTGGGCCACATTTCGTTTTTTTAGCTCTTGAATCACCTCTGCCACAAATTCACGGCCGTTATCGCTCTGCAGAATTCGTGGGGCTCCCAAGAGAGCAAATATATCGAGTAAGTGGCGTGCCACTTCAATCGCCCGTTTACTGCGAAGAGCTCGTAAAACCGAAAACCTTTGTTAAATGATCTTGATAATGTAAAATATATTTATACACACATCCTCCTTCTTTTTGCATATTTATTAAATCCATTTGTCCTCGCTCCGCAAAACTGGTCGATACAATGGGCCGTATTACCCCTTTTTTCGTCGAGGAAGTCGTTTCAAATTACATATGTGGCAGAGTGAAATAAAGAGTTTCACCGATTGTTGAGTGACGTTAGCGATAGGTTTTACTTGCTTCAAAATAAGTTCTTTTTTCTCCTCCGTGACAAACTGCTCTGTGTGCATCATAAATCGTATCATACAATTGCCCTTGATGTATGAAACGACGACACATCCGGCCAGGATCAGCTGTTGTTGCTCCTGTTGTTGTTGTTGTTGTTACAGCCGTAGTAGAATGACGATTGTCACTGGTCAGTTTACGCTTGGTCCCCCGCTTCATTCTTCGTTCAGTTTCGTCGATGGTTACTAAGACATCATCCCCAAATAGATTTTTGACATCATATCGAGACAATAGATCATATTCATGAGAGGTCTTTGTAGTCAGTTTCAATTTAGCATTTTTGACTTCCTCGATGTATTGGGCTAATTTATCTCGAGTGAAAATTTTCCGGCTTCCATGCCCACCTTTTTCCAACATTTGGTTAATTTTTAATTCAAATTCCTTTTTTTGTATCACCTCTTCTTCTCTCTCACACCCTTCATTAACTTTTTGTCCCAAAGGTAAAGACGTGGATGATGAAGGTAATGGTTCTTCATCAACACTAGTATCGTTATTATCACTTCTTTCTTGTTGTTTCTGTCCACATGTTAATGGAGAGGAAATTGTAGGTGTGTCCTCCATGCTTGAGCAAAATCGACTGACTCTGATATTAACCCTCACACGCTGAATATTTTATATTGACCAATCACTGGCAGGCTTTCTTGGTTAAGCTGGCAGTTTATAGTTTGTGCTTATTTGACTAAATTATTCCTGTAAGACAACACAAACATTGTTGTTACATTCTAGGTCAATTATTTCAAGTTTCCGTTAAAATGTCAGTGTCATCAATATCTAGCAAAATTATTATAATACTTTGCCTAATGGGCAGAGTGCACTTATTGTATGTGAAAAAAAAAAAAAAAAAAAGGAACTAGACTAAAATTTAATTTATTGACTATCATCAATTCAATGTGTGTGTTGCGGGTTACAAACAAAAAATCAGTGTAGCATCATACCTCCCTGAGAGAGTGAAATATCATCAGTTCAATGTGTGTTGCTAGTTTACGAACAAAAAAAAATTCAGTGTAGCATCATACCCTCCCTGAAAGGGTGGAGGGAGGTGGTTTAAACAATGATAGGGTTAATTACCAATGTTTGAATGTGGTTTGGGGAAGTTGGTTGACGGTTAGCCAATTTTCCTTAACTCTCAAAACTTAGCTGATGTTCTTCTTTATGTTAACGACCACTTGTATATCTTCCTTAAGTATGTTAAACTATAGCCTGAAGTGCATCCTGCTGCCATTTTAGGTATTGTAATATATCCTGCACTTTGTCAACAACCAGTCCATACCGTTGGGCTCGCGGAAAACTACCAGGCTTTATAGACTGAGCCATTAGTTCATTCAAACATCCCTTGAGGTCCTGCAGCTGCATATACAAGTTTTCTAATCGCAGTCGAATCTGATCCTCTATTTCTTCTAAGTGGTAGATTTTTTTTCCTTTCAACCTCTTGTGCTGACACCAATTTTAGAACTCTATTTGTCTGTTTTCAACTTAAAATTCTGAATGGTAACTTTAATTGTCCGTCTGCATACAACTTAATTGTCTTATATCATCCATAATATTCTTCATACTATTATGAATTTTATTACCATATTCCTTCTTGATACTTGACCTGTTTCTGTAATTCCTGAAATCCCACTTTTACAACAGGTATCAATTTCTTTGGGTCAGGATTTTTTTTGCTTGCCCAGTTCCCACAATGCTGGATCAATTCCTATAAACAATAAATAATTTATTTTAATTTTTAATTCCACAAATGTAGGAAAAAAATACCCTGTAATATCTTCACTTTTGTCATTATGTCACGATAAGTAGATGGATTGGTCATATCAAAATCTTTTACCTCTTTGCGGTGTATCAAGATATTTCTTCATTTGTTGTTCAGTTAAAGTCAACATTGGAATAATCTGTTCAATAAACAAATTCTGAAACAGAAAAAGTAGGCATTTTTGTCTCTGTCTGTCTATCCAAAAAACGTTCCATTAATAATGTCCCTTTTAAGCTAATTTGATTATTTAAGCCAACCTGATATCAATTCCCATTAAATATATTGGTGCAAGCTATAATAAGGCTTACTTTAGGCTTACCTTAAAAATTGAATTGTATGATGCTCTTAACATATGACTAAAGGTGTCAGTGGTAGATGCACGTTGAATCTCTCCTAGAAGGTATATTATAATATAGAGCAGTTTGCATAATACCATACTTGAAATCATTTTTTATGATAATTATTATTAGGGAAAACATTATAAAATCTTTAAATTCTTTTACCATTAGGAAAAACTTGCTGAATGTAAAATCTGAAGTTCGTTTTGTTTGGTACTTCAGCAGCAAAAATTTCATTAACAACAACTTCATTACCTCCGAATAATAGACTCAATGCTGAAATAACTTCCTGTTTGTAGGCCCTGGAAGAATAAAAAAAAAAATAAAAAAAAACATTTTTTTAATGTTCCCGGATCCTAGTCATATTTAACACTGAAAAATTATTAGAATATTATACAGTATATGAATATTAATTACTTACTCCACTTCTGAAAGGCCCCTTACAATTATAATTTGCACAATACCATCTTCATTACGATAATTGGGAATTTTTGTATAGCAAACTACTTTGAAACGACAATATGGATTTTCAGATGTGAACTCTACAGGTGACATATTGGACGAATAATAACCTGGAATAAAATTCATAAAATTATACTATTTTAATTATATACATTTTACAATATTATAAACAACTAGTCAAATCTACTAAGTTTTCCATAATGGTTTTACTCACTACCACATTGAAAAAAAATAAAATCCACATATTTACCTTTACCAAACCCCCAAAAAGCTGAAGTTGATTCCACTTTCGCTAAGACCTCATCATTTTCATTATTGAAGTAGGAATGATCACAGATTGCAATATGTAATGCCATTGATGATGAGCCCGGTTGTTGGTGAAGCATCTGAAACTGATGATTGCCCCTATTTGATTCGACCAGTGAAATTAAAACAATGTTCATCGAATCCTCACACATTATGGTGAAACCATTTAACACACCATCTCACCAAATGACCTACAACAGATCACAATTGCCTTATGTTTGTAAATATATATTAATTTAACTAGTCAGTGGTATGAAGAAAACATTCAATAAAACATATCACTAACTAGTACAAATCAATAAATATCCAGCGACAGGCCTCCGTTGCAGAAATAGGAAAGCATCTTTTCTTCACAGAAGTTCGTTTGTCAAATATTATGGAAAAAACAAAACAAAAAAAAAAACACTTCAATCAATATCATAATGCGCTTCTGTTAATAGGTCGAATTAAAAATTTTAACAATATATATCCAGCAGACAACATTGAGTTAACAACCACACTTCTTTTTGGCAAGACGAAACTTTATAGTTGATCTGGTGGTTTTCAGTCTATGACAAGCAGGCAACCCACAATCATCATTAACACATGAAGACACATGTGTATGCAAGAGGGTTGAATATAAGATTAACACCGAACAATGTGGATGTCTAGAAACTACTACATGATGACGAACCCGGCGAAACATTAGACAAATCGGGGTACAAGTTTTTTTTTGACATGATGCACTGTGGGCAAATTCATACAGCAACACATTGGTTCCATCGTGGTTAGCAAACCATTCTAATATTTGTAATAAAACTTTGAGTATTAATTTCACAATAACGTTGTTTTTTTTGATATAGTCTCAGGCGTTATATTAACCAACTTTCTCAAAGCCACATTTTTCATCATTGGAATGGATATGGTTTTCTATTTTAACAATAATAGACTTGCTAGTTGAAGTAGTATCTTTTTTCTCTTTTATCTTCTTCTCTTCGGCTTCCCTCACTGATATCGCTAATATCATCCTAGAAAGATTAGATTTCATCACAAATGCACCTGAGACATTATTTATTTATTTATTATAATATAGTGTCCAAAGCTTCATCATGCTTATCATAAATAACTTTTAGGTACTTACACCACAAGATTCCTTGGATAGCTCCATTACACAGTAGCCCGTATTACTACTGAACAGGATTCTGGCATACTGGTGACTGGACTGGATACGGAGGCTCTTATATATTGTATCACCGGCATATTGCATGGAACTTAATGTAATGATTCATTTCTCTCTTTGAATTATATTCATTGGTGAATATAAAATAGAAAAGTTGATTCAATGGCGATAACCAAACTTGGTGTTTACATCGGGACGATAGTAGTACTGCTTGGTAATCATGTGATATGTTGATATTTTATAAAGAAGATTATGGTTTTTGTTATTATGTCCATAATTACATACCTCATATTTTGTAGTCTTGTAATTAGTGGAAAGAGAGAATGTAAGGTATTTAATTCATTATTCATCAAGTCAAAATATAAATATGATAAGTAAAATAGTAAAAGATAATAGATATATATTTTTATTTTTATATTAAATTATTTATATTCTATATAAAAAAAAACATGTTCTATTCCATCCATCAACTAATTAACTAAAAGTCTGAATCTAATGTTTTTTTTCCATCCATCAACTAATTAACTAAAAGTCTGAATCTAATGTAAAAACACTGTATTGATCTGAATTCATTACACCCATATTTTGATATTCACTTAATTTTTTTCAAAAAAATTAGTTTTTCCCTTCTAATGAGATATTTTCCATAAAGTCAAATGGATTTTCTACATTATAAAGTTTCTTAAAAACCGAGTTCAAAGAGAAGTCGGTCAGCCACAAATTCTATATACTTCCCCATTAGATCACAGTTCATACCAATAAGTTTGATTGGCAAGGCATCTGTTAAAAATTCTTGTTCAATCTTCACAGCATTATCAATGATAGAATATACATATTTCTGATCAGGCTTATTAATCAAGTACTTAAATATCAAGCAAGCAAAATCTGTGTGTAACCCTTCATCTCTAGAAATCAATTCATTACTGAAGGTTAGACCCTGGCATTAAACCACGTTTTTTTTAACCAAAATATTGCAGCAAATGAACCACTAAAGAAAATACCCTCTACTGCAGCAAAGGCAACAATGCGTTCGGCATATGTTGCCGTTCTATTGGTAATCCACCTTAGAGCCCAATCAGCTTTTTTCTTAACAGCTGGCAGCGTTTCAATAGCATTAAATAATCTGTTCTGCTCCTGTAAATCTTTTATGTATGTATTAATAAGTAAACTGTACATTTCATTGTGAATATTTTCCATGGCAATCTGAAAACCATAAAAACACCTCACTTCTGGTATTTGTACCTCTTGGCAGAAAACGTTCAACAAGATTTTCATTGACGATACCATCTGATGCGGCAAAAAATGCTAGAACATGTGAAATGAAGTGACGTTCCTCGTCATTAAGTTTCTGTTCCCAATCTACAATATCCTTTGACAAGTCTACTTCTTCAACTGTCCAAAATGATGCTAGCGCCTTCTTATACATTTTAAAGATATCATGATTTTTAATTGGGAACAATGTAAAACGTCCTGGATTTTTAATCAAAAAGGGTTCAATCATCTGAAAAAAATATATAAATAAATAAATAAAATATTTATTTTAACATTATGTTCACTATCATAGCATAATAAACGAATGAAATTATTGAATTTTGAGTAAAAAAGAGATTAATTTACGTACATTAAACTACGTAATTTACATTAAATTTACGTACATTAAACTACGTACATGTTCTTCCATCCTATATTTTATGTAAACTAAAATAGGTATATATACATACATACATATACATACACACACATATATATTCTTTTCTTTGACACGCTTCCCAATGAGCAGTATCCATTATAACACCAGGCAGTAATACTTCCTATGTTTTGAAGGCATGCCAATTGAACCTGATTGTGACTCACTGCTGCGTTTGTTGCTATTTACTTCAGTAACAGTATATTCACTATCTGGGAGAACTTCAGAAGGGTATATAGGGGGTATTTCATTGTTCCAAGTATCAAGTAGATTTGCTCTCAATTTTTCTGAATTGATACTCCCTATATCTTCTGTTAAAATATTTAAAGATTTTAAATGAGGTTTAATACTAATGTCTGCAAATTCATATGAAAGGTACTTATTTACCAATACATAATTTCGTTCCCAGTCATTCATACTTAAAATAATCTTAACATCTTCAAAATGTTTTAAATTAAAGTTTTCCACTTTATTTATTGAGGGCCAAGTAATTGAAGCACATTTTATAATAATTATTTCACTGTTTTGAAGATCAATTAATACGTCGGCAAATGTTTTTCTTACATTTATCGATGAAACATTATTGTTACGAACCCGGATCCAGCGTCCGACCCTAGAGCAGTGACAACCACGCCATCTGTGAGTCAGCTCCCGAAACCCCGCCAAACGGACAACGACACCTGGTGAGGACAGCGTGTGTGGCCTCGAGGACCAGTGTCCAGTCTGGTTCAGCGCTCAACACCGCCGCCCCTGACCTCTGGTGAGGTGTGCTCCGACGACAGCGCCATCTATGGACTGGATACGTCAGGTGTTTGTGTCTGAGGCTGTAAGTGTGGTGTTTTAGTGTCCCTGTTATTGATGACGTGTCTGCTTACAGAGCCGACCTGGGACCACTGTGTTGAAGGTGGAGAGAGTCTACCCGAGGCAGCCAGTCTCCATACAGTGAAGTTTGCTGCAGCTGTCGTGACGTCGTCCCCCCGGAAGAACACTGTGGTGTGTTAAGCCTGCCTGTGGAGTGGCAGTGGAAGGATTTACCCGGGACCGACGGTTGGAGACGATAATCCACTGGGGTATTGAGGACAGGAGGGTGATTGGTGATATCACACGAGACTCCTGTCTAGGGCTACCCCTTTTATCGTTCGTGGAGTGGCCGTACCAGCCTTGGTGGCTCAGTACCTGCCAGCAGACCTGCTGGACGTGTGGTTGACGGCCTCCACGACGGTGCCCCCAGTGGACCTGTGTTGTGGCTGACCTGTGGCCAGGGTAGACTCGGCGTTCTCAGAGGACACGTCTTGAGGCCACGAAGAAAGCACCGCGGACTCAGCACCTAGCTTCGAGGATCCATAGTCTTCAGCAGAAGACTAGATTGTGCATGATCCCCTTTGTAAAGTGTTAATACCCCTCCCCCTTGTGTACGCTTTATTTATTATATATTTAAATGGTGATGGTGAACATTATATTATATTAAGTTCTTAACTTTCTTTCCATACTCCCTTTAAGTTACTTGCGTCACGGATCGCATCCCTTGAAAGCCTCTACTGGCTTGGGGTCGGATATATATCTTCCTCTAACGACATCAGAGTAAGAACCCTGTTGCGTCCCGAGAGGGCCGTAACATAATTGGCATCCCCAGCGGGATCCGTCCCCTTGTTAAGTATGTTTGACAGGGGTGGTGAAGTGGCGTAATCCCTGTATATAATTCCCCCTGTGTGTGACGATTGTGACGTTATACGTCCTGTGCGGTGCTCAAGAGTGACTAAGTGTGATATTGTGCAGTGCGGTGCTCGCTGTGATTAAGCGATTAAGTGCAATATTGACTAGTGCGGTGCTCAGTGATTCAGTGCAATATTGTAGAGCGAAGTGTTCGCTTGGACTCAGTGCAATATTGGGTAGTGCGGTGCCCGGAGTGATTACGTGCAGTATTGGCAAGTGCAGAGTTGGTGCGTTAAAGTGCAATATTGACGTAGAACAGTGCTCGGTGTGTTAAGTGCTAACGTGTAAGCAAGGTGTTAAGTGCAAAGTGTTCCATCTGTGACAATGGCAGACAAAGCTACCATCGATGATCTGGACGATGTTCAGGCTTTTCTGAACAGAGTGGACTGTCTTGCCAGATTAAAGTATCTGAGCAAACCGGAACTTGTACTAGTGAGCGCCTACCTGGAGATCAAGATCCGTGCCAGTGATTCCCGTGTAGAGATCTTGTCCAAGGTTCACCGGCACCTGAAGGCAGAAGAGAAACAGGAAGGCGAGACTCCTAGTACAAGGGAAGGTGAGGAAATAGCTTCCACAGAAAGGAAGATAAGGGCAGTGACATTGACAGTGATGCAGGTGAGCTTAATATCAGCTTCCTAACAGTCAAAATGCGTGCCCTAGAGATCAATCGCGAGATAGAGTGGAAGAAGTTAGAAGTAGAACGAGAATTAAAAGATAAAGAAGTGGAGATGAAAAATAAAGAAATGGAGATGAAAGAAAAAGAATTGGCGATGAGGCGTTTAGAATTAGAAAGAGAAGAAAGAAGAGAAGAACGAGAAAGAGAGAGAGAAGAACGAGAAAGAGAGAGAGAAGAACGAGAAAGAGAAGAGAGACGAGAGAGAGAAGAACGAGAGCGAGAAAGGGAGGAAAGACAGAGACAACATGAACTAGAAGTATTACGACTAGGCGCTGGACAGAGACAAACTGGAGTAAGCGGTTTTGATCCGGTAAGGAATATCAAAATGGTCCCCAAATTCAACGAGAGAGAAGTTTCGAAGTTCTTCGCAGCCTTCGAGAAAGTCGCTGCCTCTTTGGAGTGGCCAAGGGAGAATTGGGCCATCATGATACAGTCAGTTTTGACTGGGAAGGCCCAAATTGCCTACTCTACGTTATCCCTTGACGACTCCGGCGATTACGATATGGTGAAGAAAGTGGTGCTCATGGCGTACCAATTGGTACCTGAGGCATATAGGCAAAAGTTCAGAAACCTGAAGAAGACCTCAGAGCACACTTTCACCGAATTCGCCACCATCAAGGAGCGACTTTTTCAAGAATGGTGTGCCTCTCGGAAGGTGGAGACCAGGGAAGACCTCGAGCAGCTGATTCTGCTCGAGGACTTCAAGGATTGTTTGTCTGGAGACCTGAAGACGTACCTAGAGGAACAGCAGGTAGAGACCTTGAGTACGGCAGCCACCATGGCTGAAGAGTACATCCTGACTCATAGGCCGTCTGCTAAGTACGTCCCAAGGAATTACCAGCGCCGGTTTGACAGACCTCAGGACGATGAAGAGACTCTCGTCCCACGAAGTGCTAAGAAGACGCCCCCAAGTAGCCCCCGAAGAACAAGTCCTAGCAGTCCGAAACACCGGAGCCCGAGGAGGAATATGGTGTGCTGGACTTGTGGGCAGAGAGGGCATATAGCTGCTAGGTGCCGAGGCAGAAGAGGTGGCAGCGCACGTAGGGAGGTGATGATGATGAGCTGTGTTACACCACCAGCAGGAAGCCAGTCGACGACGACGCAGGAAGGACCAAGTTTGTTGGTCCCTCACACTTCAACCGGGTATGTAACGAGTGATCATACTGGTAGATCAATTGTAGTGCTCAGAGATAGTGGAGCAGCCCAGTCCCTGATCGTGAAGAGCTCGTTACCCGAGGGAGTAAGTGTGAACGGGAGACAAGAGGTTGTCCTGGTTGGGTTTCCAAGGACGCAGTACATCGCCCCCTTAGTGCCAGTACATCTCGACACGCCTTATTTCAGCGGCACATGTGTGTTGGCAGTAGTCGATACCCTCCCTGTGGCTGGGATTGACGTGGTACTAGCCAACGACTTGGTGACAGATTGGAGCATCAATCTTCCCAAGGTTGCGGACGAGTCTACCGCAACAGCACGGTCTGAGGTAACAGGCAATGGTAATGTCCTGGTAAAGACAGACCCGGATGTAAACATACTTAATTTGTCCTTTCACCCGCAGATCGACGATATTCTAGCAGTGTCTCCTGATTCTCTCGACGAGGAACATGAAGTTAAGAAGGCAGAGGTACCTGAGCAAGAAGAGAGGCCTCGTGTGCAGACACCCACGGATACCAACGAGTCTGGAGCGAAGGCTGAGGTGTGCTTGCGGTATGGCAAGTTACAGCGTGTAGTGGACCAGCCAGAGATTCCCCAGACGTCAGAGGTATGTGAGGCATGTTCTAAAGGTCTAGTGCCCTCTTTGGTCCAAGCAAGGCTAGTGGATGGTGCCGGCTATGGACATGACAAGCTCAGGAAACTTATCCCTCGACTTACCAAATGTTTCCTATCGGTATTTTGTTTTGTTCTCCTATGTGCTCTCTGTGTTCTCAGTAAGGATCAGTGGACGACCCGAAGGATGATGGCTCCCGTGAACATCGAGAAGAGGTCCCAGGGATTGGAGATTTGTACTGCAGGTGTTGCAGTTGAAGAAGGGACCTGGAAGGTAATGGTTGATACAGGAGGTACGACATGTGATAAATTGAGTGACTGTTTCCGACAGGTTGACACCCCTCGCGTGATAGCTGAGCCTCAATGCAGCGTTATGCGGAACGTTGGTCGACCTGACGGTGGCAGAGTGAATGCCATCTGCGACGTACAAGCAGCCCTGTTGGGACTAGGTGTGAACCTAGTAGGGTATGCTGTAAGTATTGACTTACCCACTGTCGCGATCACTCTGAATTATCAGACCCCTGTATTCCAGGTTCCTGTCTCCCTGAAGGACCATCGGACCGGCACCAGAAATGCCGTCTGTGGTCAGCCATCATCGGTGCCACGACATAAGGAAGTGTCGAGTCACCCCAAATCGTGTCGAAACCAATCCTTACTCGAGAGGTGTGAGATGATGTCCCTGCTTGACATCGCAGTGGAGACGTGGAAGATTACGTCAGGCAGATCATTGCCTTCCATTTTCAAGCTCCCTTTGGGCCAGGGTTTCTCAGTAGAAAAGTTCTGTGGACAAGACAGCCTCATCACTCTAGTTCATAGTATAAGTAAGTCCATTTGGAGTTGTGTCGCCCTGCTAATTTGGTTTGTGTTTTTTATAGAACCCCAAACCAAATTCTTTTTGGTGGGGAGGTGTTACGAACCCGGATCCAGCGTCCGACCCTGGAGCAGTGACAACCACGCCATCTGTGAGTCAGCTCCCGAAACCCCCGCCAAACGGACGACGACACCTGGTGAGGACAGCGTGTACTGGCCTCGAGGACCAGTGTCCAGTCTGGTTCAGCGCTCAACACCGCCGCCCCTGACCTCTGGTGAGGTGGTGCTCCGACGACAGCGCCATCTATGGACTAGATACGTCAGGTGTTTGTGTCTGAGGCTGTAAGTGTGGTGTTTTAGTGTCCCTGTTATTGATGACGTGTCTGCTTACAGAGCCGACCTGGGACCACTGTGTTGAAGGTGGAGAGAGTCTACCCGAGGCAGCCAGTCTCCATACAGTGAAGTTTGCTGCAGCTGTCGTGACGTCGTCCCCCCGGAAGAACACTGTGGTGTGTTAAGCCTGCCTGTGGAGTGGCAGTGGAAGGATTTACCCGGGACCGACGGTTGGAGACGATAATCCACTGGGGTATTGAGGACAGGAGGGTGATTGGTGATATCACACGAGACTCCTGTCTAGGGCGTACCCCTTTTATCGTTCGTGGAGTGGCCGTACCAGCCTTGGTGGCTCAGTACCTGCCAGCAGACCTGCTGGACGTGTGGTTGACGGCCTCCACGACGGTGCCCCCAGTGGACCTGTGTTGTGGCTGACCTGTGGCCAGGGTAGACTCGGCGTTCTCAGAGGACACGTCTTGAGGCCACGAAGAAAGCACCGCGGACTCAGCACCTAGCTTCGAGGATCCATAGTCTTCAGCAGAAGACTAGATTGTGCATGATCCCCTTTGTAAAGTGTTAATACCCCTCCCCCTTGTGTACGCTTTATTTATTATATATTTAAATGGTGATGGTGAACATTATATTATATTAAGTTCTTAACTTTCTTTCCATACTCCCTTTAAGTTACTTGCGTCACGGATCGCATCCCTTGAAAGCCTCTACTGGCTTGGGGTCGGATATATATCTTCCTCTAACGACATCAGAGTAAGAACCCCGTTGCGTCCCGAGAGGGCCGTAACAATTATCTAATATAAGTAAAAATGAATTTTCCACTAAATGATACAAGTTGATTGTTGGATTAAAGTTTTGTAAAAATTCCACTTTTATTTTTAAATTATTTCTCCATATGACAATTTTATCCCACACTTGAATGATATTTTGGGGGGCTGTTAGTATTATAACAGAATATTTTCTGGGGTAGATTTCATATTGCTTTTTCATGGTTTACAAAAAAAAAAAAAGCAACTGCGCCACCCTTGCTGACAGTTGGGATCTTGAAGAACAAATAGAACCAATATCACCATCACTTTATAATTATCTGAAAATGATAAAAAAAAATAGTTCTTTGTATATTATAAGCTCAGAAATATATAAAGATGTGTTGATACAAAAGTAGAATGAATAATTTGTTCCACAAGAACAAATCTACATACCTTATTTTTTATATAATTATCTTTTTAGTAATAATATTTAAACAGGTTACTATATCATGCTTTATAGTATTATAAATCCTACATTTTAACCGTGATCCTAAATTTAACCACAGCAAATGGATCACTCATTATATTAATATTTTTTGCCCACATTTTACATATTATAATATTTTCACCTGGGCTAAGTTTCAATTGAATAGGAAGAAGTGGGGCATAATATCCATCTATATGTTCCTTGGTTGGAAAATAATAAACAGGAAAACCTTGCGGAGTATATTTGTTTGGACTATTAACCCAAATATGTGAACAAGATACCCATACACATTTTGGTAACTTATTACCATTAGCAATTGAGCTTTTCTTCATATTTTCACGCAGGCTTGTAATCTCATGATCTGTAGAGAGTGGAAGATCTTCAATATTCTCATATACAATAGGTAAAAAATTTCGAAGATTACGAATAGATAATAAAATTATCGGTGTTAAGGTATTAAAATACCAATTCTCTTTTCTAAATTGATCAAATATGGATGAATCAAATTTACAAAATACATTATTATTTTCATCATTATTAATCGTTGTATCATCACAATTAACTGTATTTACATGAGAAATCATATCGTAACCACGAATTTGGTCCATATAATACTTACTTTCAAAGACAACATACAGACCAGCAGGTTTAGTATTAGTTTTTGTAATGAAATTCTTTGACAGTTGAGGATGCTGAGTTGAAATTGTTGACCTATTTCTTGAATAATATAAATATATAATTGAAAAGATCACAATTAAAAATATTATAAATATTATAATATATAAGGAATTTGATAGTGACATTATTATTTTATTTTATATAAAAAAATGTCTCTCACATCTAAACTAATAATGTATACTAATGATTATATTATATATATAACGAAACAACATTCTTGTTGACTTAGTTGTGTTATTTTTGATACGATGGTCATCTAG
The DNA here is from genome assembly GCF_040958095.1 of Procambarus clarkii. Lineage (NCBI taxonomy): Eukaryota > Metazoa > Arthropoda > Malacostraca > Decapoda > Cambaridae > Procambarus > Procambarus clarkii. The sequence goes on from NW_027189135.1 coordinate 386,538, forward strand.
TCAATATGTGGGGTTACCTGCAGGGGTCACGACTATCCTCAGTTCTAATCTACACATGAATAATCTTCCATTTAGACCACCACACAGCTGAGTGGATACGAACATTGGATAGCGTCTTTCACCCTGATACCCCTGTTTCATAGCAATGCTGTCAGGGACTGCTTCCTGGGGGTAGAAATAGGCCTGGTCTAGGACTGGTCTGTGGGGACCTAGTAGCCAGAATGCACTTCTCAGCCTACTATGCAAGGCCCGATTTGCCTAATAAGCCAAGTTTTCCTGAATTAATATATTTTCTCTAATTTTTTTCTTATGAAATGATAAAGCTACCCATTTCATTATGTATGAGGTCAATTTTTTTTATTGGAGTTAAAATTAACGTAAATATATGACCGAACCTAACCAACCCTACCTAACCTAACCTAACCTATCTTTATAGGTTAGATTAGGTTTGGTAGCCGAAAAAGTTAGGTTAGGTTAGGTTAGGTAGTCGAAAAATAATTAAATCATGAAAATTTGGCTTATTAGGCAAATCGGGCCTTGTATAGTAGGCTGATAAGTGCGTTCTGGCTACTAGGTACGACATATATATATATTAAATTATTGTTGACTCGAGCTCCTTTTTTATCTGTGATATAAATGCTAAAATTATATTGATCTCATTTTCAATTACATCAGTTAGAATATTATCTCTGTGTGATGTTAATGTTTCACTAAAGGCTTCCTCAAGAACTGTTGGAGTATAATTCAACAAATGAAGGCAACCATAATTATGAACATGTTGAGCCACATTACATTTGATTTCATCTGTATGGAATGAGCTGTAAATAATCTGTGCATGACATAAACCATATGGATTCTGGCAATTCAGTTGTTGATTAACATTATTAGATAATGGTGATGGTGGAGATGATGTTAGTTCAAGTTGAGATGGTGGTTGGGAAGAAGAAGGTAGTCTAGGATTATGAATAGGTTTTCGTGATGTAACTTTATATGGATTTTGGGAGTGAGTGGGTTTTAAGGTAATATTCCCTTGTAAGGTCAAATAATTGCGTACCAATGTATGTTGTTTTGTATAACTCCTCCACCATTAGCAATCCATATAATAGTTACAAATAGAGAGTGTAACATATCGAGAAGTAGACGACAATTACTTTGAGCTAAATAATTATGATATATTTTGAAGTCTTTGCTAGCTATTATTAAATTTTCTTTGCATTTAACTTTGATTCTATTTAGAGTATTGCTTTCAATATTTTCAATATTTTCAGTACGTTGTATTAAAGATTGGGGATGAGAAAACACAATATCTTTAATTTTTTTGTTTCAGCATGAGGTGAAAATAAATAATGAAGGAGACTAAATGACATAATATAAAATTTCCCTGTTTCAGAAACCAGCAAACGATATGGATGTATTAGATAGGGAAAATATTTAATTATATTAAATACTTGGTGAATTTTATTGATCAAATCACTCAATTGGGTTAAATATATTAAACGCTTAGAAATAGAAAATAAATCACACAAGCCCAAAATGGGACGAATTCCCAATAAATCATTATTATGATCTTTACTATCAATTGCACAATCATTAGTTCCTAGCTTCCACATATTATCAAACATTTCTACCGATCGACCATCTATAAGTCTAAATCTGTGAGAGGGATTTGCAACAAGGGAATTTAGATCATGTTCATTTAAGAGATAAAGTGGCGTAATATTATTCTTGAAACCACCTAAGAGTAAATCAGCTGTAATTTGGCCATTGGTTTCGTGAGAAAAAATATGATGAGGGCTAATGTATATTATCTGAATTTCTTTAGGTATAATTTTCTTTGAAAGATAAAGTGAATCTAATGACTGGCCCAGTAAACCTAGTGGCTTCATTTCACATAATACAGGATGTATATGGAGTATATTATCTTTTCCATAATATTGGAATGAAGAAAAATTTGAAAGTTTTAAACATAAATTTTGATTCATAATTAGAGTTAGGCCTAGTAAAAACTTGTCATTGATCTTATTATTATCAATTAGAAGATTTTTATTCATTTTTTTTATAACCTATACCAATTTCTTTCTATGATTAAATAGTTGTTTTCTTTGTTTATTTGTGTATTTGAGATTTACCATAATTTTTCTGAAATAAATTCTAAATAGCCCACTGGTGTGAAGCTGGTACAACACACTAGTGTGTCTGGTTACTGGTACAACACACTAGTGTCTCTGGTGACTGGATCACTTATCAGTGATCTGTCTGGCTCCCCTGGTATAAATATACAAAAACAGAGCTGGTAAATTTATAGAAGAAAATTGAAAATATATTTTCAAAAATTATGGTAAATAAATAAATATATAGTTGTATTAGAATTTTTTCATTATATATGAAGTTATTCTTATTATAACAAAACAGGGTTCACATGAAAACCACATAGATATAGCAGACTGGATGATTCTATTTATTAAAAAATATTTTACAGATTGTCTGTCATATAAACCATAAAGGTATTTTTATGGTTAGGTATTTAGTAGTGTCAATATCGCAGCCTTACCTAAATATCTATATGACCAAACCTAAAATCAACCCTACCTAAATATGAACTGATTTAAAAAAAAAATAAAATATATATAGTTCAATTTAAAATGAACATATCATAGAATTTTTTAGCCTTTGAATATTCAAGAAAGATACACCTAACACTTGTAAATGTAATTTTTCCTGTATTTATGAAACCATTGACCAGTCCTTGTTCAGTAGTCACTGTCCCGATAATCACTTCCGAACATGAGTATTGAATATCAATCTGACTTCCTGTTCGTTGGTTATCATTGACTATAACAGGATGTCCAAACATGTAATCACCACATTCATTATGGGTTAAAACATTAAATTTCCTAAGAGTATCATGTGAATATGCTGGATCTCTTAGCAATGATAAACATAAATTTATATAAGTGTCTCGCTTTAGTGGAATAGTTGATCTCATATTCCAGCAATCTTCCAACTTGGAGATGATATAAATTTTCCTTTTACCATGAATACCATGGACACTGATAAGCATGTCCACCACTTTCTTCACTCGCTCATTAATTAAAAGTTCAAAAAAATTATCATCAAAAGTGGGATTTTTCTTGATAATTTTAGGGGTTTTGTTGATTTTGGTGATTTTGGAGGACGATACCATGATGATTATTGCTAGAATATCCTCCTGAAAAAACATGAAAATAACATGTTTAGAAAATAGATCTAAATGGGAGCAATCCATACTATTCATGTCATATATACACCAATTCCATTCCATTTTAGTTTGACTGAAATAACTACTTGCCTTTTAGTGCCACTAGTTATCCTTGTGATGAGTCTAGGAACCTTAATGGTTATATCTTAGTACAGAACCCATATTTTATATCTTTGGAAAAAAAAAATATATATAATATTATTCAAAAGTACATAATGTTATTACACAATCTTTATCTTGCGATTATATCAATTAAAATAGTATATTTATAAATCAAAAAGAATATCCTGACAGAATACGTCTACATCCCGGAGAAGTAAAGTCTATAGATTTCACTTATTCTGTTATTTATTCGTTGTTAACCAAAAAACCCATTTCAAATTTTAATTTCAAACACTTGACATGAAGGTAGACTTGGAGGTTTATGTGTACTAGCATGTTTTAAATTTATCTTTATATACATTATCTTCCTTACATGATCATTTGGACTGCATACCATACCCGTTTCTTGTTCAAAAATTCCCACACATGAGTTTCGGATATGTATGGTGCCACAACAACTGATTTTGACCATACCAAAATTGGATTGATAAGCTTGTATTCCATTTTCTAAATTAGGACTGAACTGAATCTTATACTCTTGAAATGTTTGTTTTAAAAGTTGGAAAGTATTTCCTCCTCCAAAAGCATGTCTCTCACTATTTGACTGGCCAATTAAGTAAATATCAGTGTAACTGTTGTCATAAAAAATATCACCTCGAAAAGTATCTCCGGGTAGGTGGAAACACTCTGGCTGCAAACGATTAATCATTCTAAAATACCACTTACAAAATTTTTGTATAAACTCGTCACTTCTTATAACTTCCATTTTATGTTCTACCGAGGAAAGAACACCACATACAAATTTGTTTTTTTCATTATTAGTTCGAATAGAAGTTTTAGGAACATCATCACATAAGACAGGTTGTTTTTTTTCATTATTTGTTTGAGTAAAAGTTTTAATTTCACTCTCTTCTGTCTGATGCTGTAATAGTGTACTTATATATGAATCACATTGACATTGTACTGTTCCTAAATTTGTACGTTCTGCAGTACCCATAAAACTACATTGTTTAGGATTTTTAATTATATTCTTGGTTTCACCAGTTGTATATTGAATAAAACTTGGATTGGAACATAAAATGATGTTCGTATTTCCGGGTATTGAGAGTTGGATAGCACTTGTAATTTCGGTTTGGGGGTTTGAATGTGCTCTTCCTTGTTCAGTTGAATATCCGATACCTATTTTACCATGCTGCTTTGTCCAAAACTCTTTTACAGCTATTACCAATTCCATTTTCTTAGCAAAAGGCATTGATGGTACTTGATTTTTATAGAGGTAGTTAAAAAGATTTTGGGCAGTAAGACGTCGATAAGAAAACAAGCGTTTCAAGTCTGAAGTGTAACATAAAATTATATTTAGGGCCTCTTGAGAACTTTTAGGTGAAAGGCGATGATTACCTGTTGATGTCTGAGCCAGACATCTAATATCTTCAGGGCTCAGTGTTTTTAACAAATCACGTACATTGGCTTCATAAGGGGAATTTATGAGGTTCATAACATATAGGAAGGAATACAACACTAAGAATGGAGATAAATAATATAAAAGTTTATTTATTTACTTACTTCTTTATTTATAAAATAAATATATAGAAAGTACATTAATGTACATAATAAAACTGAATGTAGCTTCCAAAAAATATCATTGAGTCAATGTCGCTATGTAGAGCGACACACACAGGACACTGTCTCTGACCACACCCTTGTCGAGTCCACTTCCTTCACACCTATCGCACTGTAATAATCCATTCCGTGTCCAATCATAGTAAGAGTCACTCACCACTGATAATTGTACTTTTGACCAGAAGAGGGCGCCTTCTTTTCCCATACTTGTGGGTGACGGCTCATAGATAGCAGCGCTGCCATCGCTTCTCCATTCTCTGTGGAGGCGTCGGGTCCATAACACAATTACAATGAGAGCCATATTTATAAATCGTGAAATAGAAATACTCACTCATTGTTAACAAAATTTATTTAGGGTTGGGGTTTGAATAGGGTAGAATCATCATATCTTTGTCTCAAATTTCCCAAATAATAGGTAATTGGGATTAACATAGTAGTATATCAAAAGGCCCTTCTTACTATAATGTCAGTCCAAAAATTAAAACTCTTTATTGAGGATTAAGTTATTATATCTTAGCCAATAGCCAAGGCTACCTACCACCAAAGTACAGCTCACCACCCATATATTTTCCTTCAATGTTGGAATGATTGGAATTACCAATTTAAAATTTCAAGTCATATATATGATATATGGGAATTTAGGGGATATTAAAAAAAAAATACCAATTTAAAAACACCATGTAAAATAATTATAACATTTAAAATTGTGAAAACAATTGTTAATATAATGAAAAATTTCTTAACAAATAATGATATCGTTTTCTTCGTGTGTGTAATACCTATATAAATGGTCCCATTTGTAACATATTTACTGTTATTTATATTTAAACTATTATTAAGGATTGTAATGTTATATTTTTCATATAACCAACACATTATGACATTCAAATTATCTTGTAAATTATTACACACCTGAGTTTCGTTATTGATACCTCCTACTATTATAGACAAGTGATTCCAACATAGTAGTATATTTTTATAATCCCACAATACAGAAAATTTCATATATTTAACAGGAGTCCTAATCATATATGCATCTTTAATAAAAGATAAATTTTGTACATTTTCATTATAACTTTGTACATTTTCATTATTATAATAACGGCATTCTATTAAAATTGACGCTAAGTTAGTTATGTTTATTTGGTTTGGAAGTATAATAGATGAATTTCGTCCTATTAGTATATATACCTGTATAGTGTCTTTAAAGTTTAACTGGAACTCGAACCATTCTTGTTGTGATAGTAAATCATATATATTGAAAAGTTCTTCATGTTTATATTTAATTTGCTCATCACCTCTATCAAACCAGTATTTAATTGAATCTTTCAATACTATAACTTCATTGCAATCATACTCTTGATTCATTGGAATTACTGGAATAATTAATAATAATAATTATAATATTAATATTAATAATAATAAAAAAAGGGTTGGAATCATTTTCAAGCCACAAAATAAACTAAAAATAATATAACATTAAAGCTTGTTTTTATATTTTAATCTTTCAACATTTAGTAAAAAATATATGGTTATGGATGTCATTATTAACAATCAAGGAAATCAGCAACCAAAAGCAGATCTAGAGCAATATTATTTTCAATTGAAATTCAGGATCAGTAGTAATCTCATTTTTCTTGAATTGAGTATTGTAGGTGAAATATGTACACGCTTTTTGAAGAAGATATGATCTGAAGAAATAAAATAAAAAAATAAAAGTATTATAATTATTTATTTATTATATACAGTTTATATGTTTCTCTAAATAACAGTTTATCTCTAAATATAACAGTTTATATAATAACACTTTGTTCTAACAGCTTTATACTTACGGAATTGTTTTAAAATGGATTTCATTTTTTTCCTGTTCAATACATGTTGTTGAACTTGACATCATAGCTTGAATTAAATTTGAGGTGAAGGCATCTTTCCTTTTAATGATGAATTCATGGTCATCACAAGATATTAACTTGATGTATGTGGAATTAGGACCTTCACATCCACCATAGAAAATCTGGTAATATTGTGTTAGTGTTTTTTATCTTCAAAAAATTCAATTCTATTTTACATCATCTCATCATGATAAAACTTAATATGTATATTGTGGAGGTTTCTCTACATTTAAGTTATCATTTTTCATAGCTAATCAAATTTCTTCGGAATGGGGTTTACTTGGATGAAAAAATTCATTGACAAGAAATTTAAGAAATATTTGAGCATCCTCAGTAACCCACATATTACAACAATTGTTTGCATAAACATAATATATGTGAACATATACCAAACAATTATTATACTTAATTCTTGCTGTTATGGTGGAATACCAACCATAATAAATGAAATAATTATATATCCGGTCCATATGGTCATATTTAATAATATCTTGAAATCCGGATTCGTATAATTCTTCTTTAGTGAATGTACACTTTTCTAAGCATTCAACTTTACATTTAGTTTCAAGAAATATCCTATCTAGCTCACTTTTCAATTCTTTAAATTTTTTAAAATTAGAGTCATATTTAAATGGAGCGTCAAATTTATTTATAAAAAACTTGATTTTTTCATATTCCTCTTCATTTACCTTTTTATCTTCATCTTCTTCAATTACCTTGATATCTTCATCTTCTTCTTCAATTACCTTTATATCTTTATCTTCCTCTTCAGTTACCTTTTTATCTTCATCTTCTCCCCTTTCTTCATCTCCCTTTTCATCTTCAACTCCTTCTTCATTTACTTTCCTCTCTTCATCATTTCCCAATTTCTCAATGCCAACTGCTTCCCCATTACCAATATCCATTTGGTTCATTTTTCCCAACCTGAAAAATATATATTTATAATTGAAATAGTCTGGTGTATTGAAATAGACAAAGATGATCATCAATCTATTCAAGGAGAAACAGAAACAATCTCAATCAAAAATTGAAAGTTATCTACTACTTAAAAAAAAGAAAGAAAAAAAAAGAAAAAACAAAACACTGAAATACTCACGCCTTATTTACGCCTTAGTAAATGTTAATATACTACACCACAATGGTTGTAAGTATAACTTTTAGAAGTTCACTGTAGTAATATCCAAAGAAACGCAGGATGAGAATTGAGATACTGCTCGGATCCCACCTCCTTTTATACAACACACACACACACACACACACACACACACACCCACACCAACACAAAGACACACACCCACACCAACACAAAGACACACACACACACAACGACACACACACTTACACACACAAAGACACACAACGACACACACACACACACACAAAAACACACACACACACAAAGACACAAAGACACACACACACACACACAACGACACACACACAAAGACACAAAGACACACACACACACACACACACACACACACAAAGACACACAAAGACACAAAGACACACACACACACACACAAAGACACACAAAGACACACACACACACACACACACACACACAACGACACACACACACAAAGACACACAACACACACACACACACACACACACATACACACACACACATACAAAGTCACACACATAAAGACACACACACATACAAAGTCACACACATAAAGACACACACACACACACACACACACACACACACACAAACACAAACACACACACACCACACCACACACACACACACACACACACACACACACACACACACACACACACACACACACACACACACACACACACACACACACAGTGTGTGTCCTTGAGTTGGTGTAGCTGGTAAGGTGCTCCAGTGAATAAGGGAGTACCTAAGCAATAAGAAGCAGAGAGTTACGGTGAGGGGTGAGACCTCCGATTGGCGTGAAGTCACCAGTGGAGTCCCACAAGGCTCTCCCAGAGGGTATCGATTCATTTCTCTCAATCCTGGAGTATGCAGCCCCAGCATGGAGTCCATATCTAGTCAAGGATAAGACTAAACTGGAAAAGGTTCAAAGGTTTGCCACCAGACTAGTAATCGAGCTGAGAGGTATGAACTACGAGGAGAGACTACGGGAATTAAACCTCACTTCCCTAGAAGACAGAAGAGCTAGGGGGGAGGGACATGATCACCACATTCAAGATTCTGAAGGGAATCGATAGGGTAGATAAAGACAGGCTGTTTAACACAAGGGGAACACGCACAAGGGGACACAGGTGGAAACTGAGTGCCGAAATGAGCTACAGAGATATTAGAAAGAACTTTTTTAGTGTCAGAGTGGTTGACAAATGGAATGCATTAGGCAGTGATGTGGTGGAGGCTGACTCCATACACAGTTTCAAGTGTAGATATGATAGAGCCCAATAGGCTCAGGAATCTGTACACCAGTTGATTGACGGTTGAGAGGCGGGACCAAAGAGCCATAGCTCAACCCCTGCAAACACAACTAGGTGAGTACAACTAGGTGAGTACACACACACACACACACACACACACACACACACACCACACAAACACAAACACACACACACACACACACACACATACAAAGTCACACACATACAAAGTCACACACATAAAGACACACACACACACACACACACACACACATACACATACACACACACACACACATACAAAGTCACACACATACAAAGTCACACACATAGTCACACACGCAAAGTCACACACGCAACCGACACCGCAACAATCACCACTGCAACCGACACCGCAACAATCACCACTGCAACCGACACCGCAACAATCACCACTGCAACCGGCACCGCAACAATCGCCACTGCCACCATTCAAAGAAGATAATACTGAAAATTTAATGATTGTGGAGGATCAAACAAACATATTTATTAATAATCAAAATGATGAAGAAGAAAAACGAAAATATGTTCAATTTATACAAGAAAAAGTTTCAAATTATAAAAACAACTTTCATAATTCCAATTCACCCTTCAAATTAGCTTTTATGATCATTAATAATTTGGTTATCCCGTATTATAATTCTTCAAAATGTCCAAATAAAATTTCAGATGCAATTTACAAACAACTTATTTTAATGCCGAATGAGCAAATTTTTCATGATGCATTGATTAACTATTATAAAGAAAATCCTATTCATCTATCACCAAATTGGAAAATTGACACCACAAATTTAAATAATTTACAGTTGTATTATTTGTATCACATGTTAATACAATCTGGTTATGATATTGAATATAGCAATTCACATTTATTCTCCATATAATTAAATTGACAAATAAGTATTTTAATAATAAGTAGTATAGAAATGATATTATATATATTTTTTTTAATACCTTTATTCTTATTGTAAATATTATTTAAAAAAAAGTATCACTACAGAGAGTATATCAATTCGAGTTGGATATATGTGGTACCTAGTAGCCAGAACGGACTTCTCAGCCTACTATGTAAGGCCTGATTTGCCTAATAAGCCAAGTTTTCACGAATTTATGTTTTCTCTAATTTTTTTCTTATGAAATGATAAAGCTACCCATTTCATTATGTATGAGTTAAAAAAAAATTATTGGAGTTAAAATTAACGTAGATATATGACCGAACCTAACCAACCCTACATAACCTAACCTAACATAGGTTAGGTTAGGTTAATATAATATATGTTAAGTAACGGCCTATTGAATGAATCTCAATCATCAACTCCCCACTGTATGATATATGACT